>NW_026863524.1:0-63059 GCF_026571515.1 Ruditapes philippinarum
AACTGTATAAAAATTGAGCCGTTTCAAAATAAGATCGATTCATTAGATGGGGATCAAAATTACTTTACTTCACTGTTATAGCTTATATAAAAGTTAGAGTATTACACACGAAGTATTCATCGGCAATGAACGGAAAATAACATAGAAAAACACGGTTAATTCACATCAGCCTCAGTATAGGAAATTACAGTTCAAAAATCATTGCGGGATACAGTGAATGTTTATAAACACTTTAGCTACAGCTGGAGTAGATTACAATAAATGCATTCATACGATTTAAATGTAAATGTTAAATGGACCTATCTTAACAATCTTCTTCCTAACACTGATGAAAATAAACATGTTTTTTTTAAGTTTGTTTATACTCAGCGCTGGAATAACCATATGTCCGAGATTATAGCATCCTTGCCGGTCCACTGCGGTAGTCACATCGGGGACGAATCTTCTCGTTCAGTGGTGGTAAAGGAGACGACAATACTGTCAAGGCATCAGCTTTCTGACCGACGATAACAAAAACGGCCTTCGTTAGCGCCAACCCTCCGGAGTTAGTCACAACAGGTCAACCAATCGTCTCTGGTACTTAAGGTGACTTGACCTGCCGTGTGCCTTCTCCGCGACGTGCACGCCTCTAGAGGGATTTGGAGAAGAAATAAACATGACTACCTACATGTACATGTAACTACATGTACATACATGCAAATATATACCTGCCACTATCTACATGTAACTTTATATGGGTAAACAACATAACTTGTAACATGTAATGGCAACTATATACAGCAGTGTAACATGTAACTACAAATTGTCAGTATACATTGATTTTGACAGGCAATGAAGCCCTATATAAACGGGTATAAATATATAAGGTCAATTAGCACGAAGAAAACGCAACGGCCGCTGTTGTGTAGTGGTGGTTAGCTTACTGGACCGGCAGCTCCAGAGGTAGGACTGTGAATCGGGCGACCAAGGTTCGAATCCAGGATCATTCCAAGACGTACATGTAGCTGAAGCGATCAGTTCAAAGACATCATATATCATTTATCTTTGTAAAGTCTTTCAATGGGACCAAATAATGTATTTCACTAAGTTTCAAACAGTGCTATATAAATTATACTTCACTGGTATAAATATCTCATTGAAAAGTATATAGAGAGTAGTCCCTTTATCACAATACAAGTACGTAGAACAAATAACATTTAAACCGTTTTTTTTTTCTTATTTTATTAAAAATAACATCTTAACATCCAAGATCACAAAATCAAAATGTAAAAGGTAAAAAAATGTATAATCTTGATTAAATAATACAATTTCTTTTTTAAACAAGGAAATTTCATGTTTATATATGATCATAATTATGATATTTGAATGGTAAATAAATAGCTAGACTACCGTTATAACATAACATATTCTTAAAACAGCATCCCTCAAGATTAATGCCATTTTTTAAGGAAATCAAGGAAGTGTTTTAAAAAATAAACTAGAGACAGCCCAGCCTAAACTTTATTTGCCTATCATAGTGGCATATTAATCAATCCCAAGTAACTAAAAACTCACAATACATGTAATTACATTTCAAGTGTCAAAATACCAAGAATAACCAGCATTCCCTTTAGCAAATGGTTTATCACATGGATAATTAAAATTAATGAATTAATGAAAGTGGGCTAATTATTTCTTCCATTTGATTTTTATTAAAATAGGTATACTTCTCTCAAGGCATGCAATTTTAAGGTTTTTGTGATATCAACATTATAAAATTGATAATTTATTTACTAAGGTTATGTTTATTAATATTTAAGACTATACAATCATCTACCTGGTTTAAAATTGACCAATGAATGAGCCAGAGATAAAAAACATTTCCATATTGATAATAATGTAAATGAATAAAATACTTGAATAATTTTCTAAATAAATATATAATTACAGTATAATAAAGTAAATGCCATTTATACAGAAATAATTTCAACATTCAACATGTATATACACAAAGAGAAAAACTAGTAGCATTTAACAAATATATACCTTTTGTAAAATATAAATGATAAAAAGTTACCAAAGTAAACTGCAGTCATATTCATACTGGATACAATGGATTCATCAATTTACAATCTCAGAAATGTTCTGGTACTAAAAGTGATTACCGGGCAGTGTAAGACCAGCCTCCAGACGTGTAAAATCTAAGCAGGCTTAATTGATCACACAAGCTTAATGTACGTATTTTAATATCTAAATCGATTTAAATCACTTTGAATAAACTATTCAAAATTCAAGGCAGGGTAAATCAATTATTAAAATTCAATAATAATAATAAGGTCCATCTCAGTGGCACCAACATAGTATAGATCATATGGTGACTTTTCAGCTTTAATGATACCTCTCAATGCATTGTTTCACACACAAACAGGCACCTGAGAAAAACCACCGACTTTCCATAAGCTAGCTGGGTAGCTTCCTCACATGAAAAAACCCTCATCACTGAGGGGCAAGTGGTTTGAAGTTAAAGCAGCATGCCTCCAGATTCATGCTAATTTTCATGAAAATTTGAAAATGTATTTAACAGTATAATATTGTGAAGTTACCAAAAGAATGCAATTTACACATTATCAATGGCACTTACAACCCATGTAAATTACCAAAAAGAGGTCAAAATATGCAAAAATAGCCCTTACTGTGTTAGTAACGCAGTAGAAATATAGTTATAAATACTGAAAAATCGGTCATTAATCGCACATAACATGTAAATTATTACTAGAATTTTGAATCTTTTCCTACAATCTTAGTACATTTTTCTAAGGTTTGATTTTATCGAAATATTTTTGATCATCTTAAGTAAGCTGAAAAGTACAAAATTTTAAAGCAACTAAAAAAGAAAATATTGTGGAGTAAAGATGTAATCTCTATGCAGTAAAATTACAGCCAAGTAATCTTTGTAGGATTCTCAGCTTAGTTTATACAAAAAGGTAATTAAAAAAAAAACAATGAAAGGAAATTAAAGAATTTTAAAAGAATACCAAAATATAATTCATAATATACATACATAAGCAAATAAATTCAGTTAAATAACTAAATAACAGATTAAAATGTCTTTTTACAGAACAGGTAAATAACGTACAATGTGTTATGATATGCACACTTTTGAGATATTTAACAACAGATATAAAATCAAAGATATGCATCAAAAGTTCATACAACTAGAGCCACTGCAACATGGGTGTTACACTTGACTTTTTCTAATTTCTAAAGTCAAAAACATCGGAGGAAGAATATTGAATTACAGAAAGATCCTAGAAAACATAATTTTGTAAGAAAACACTTTTAAATAAAAACTTACCCTTACAAATACCATAATTAATAACTAAGTTCTTCCAGCTAAGCTCAATTATTTGACCTTGAATTAATTATCTTGTCAGTTTGTCATAAATCTTTTTTTATCCTTTAAATGAATCAAATCAAAAATTAAATAGCAAAGTTATGATAATTAAAGCAAATACAATAGTTTGACTTTTAAGGCCAAGGTTATTTATAGGTCATCATTCTTTTATTTTTCAAAAATTAAAAAAAAATCCATATGTTCAAAGGAAGGTCAAGGTGAAGTTATATTAAAACTACTTCAACAGCAGGTCCCAATGATTGTTGTGCTCATGTTTGAAGACAATCCATTCATGTTTTTTTTTACAAAATTATAGGCAATTTTAGCAAACAAGAGGGCCAAGATAGCCCTAGATCACTCACCTGACCCATCAAACTCATCCGAACAATTACTTAGACAAGCATTCTGACCAAGTTTCATGAAAGGTGATTCAAAAATGTGACCACTAGAGTGTTAACAAGGATTATCCATATTTGAGCAGTGTGACCTAGTTTTTCCCCCAGCTGACCCATATTTGAACTTGACCTAGAAATCATCAAAACAAATTTTCAGACCAATTTCTAGGATACTTGGATCAAAACAGTAGCCACTAGAGTGTTAACAAGATTTTTCTATTTTTAGCTCCTGTGACCTAGTTTTTCATCCGAGATGACCCATGTTCAAACTCATCTGAGCTATTACCTCGACTTTTTACTTTCTCTAAAAGCAAAGAAAGGAATGTTTGAACAAAATCTTAACGTTTCCTTTTTATAAAATTAATCGGTCTATTTTGTCACATTAGTTTTATCTATATATTTTGTATATATAAATATACTATTATATATATAAATAGAAACACGCAATTCTATAAATAGAAACACGCAATTCTATAAATAGAAAATTCTAAAAATAGATACACGTGGTGTCACTTGATGGAGTCACATGGAGGATTCTTGGGTGGAGTCACGTGGTGAAGTCATGTGCTGGTGGTGTCACGTGCTGGTGGTGTCACGTGGTGGTGACATGTGGTGGTGACAAGGTCTTGTCCTTAAGTATGTTCTGTTATAATATGAAGTTGATCCCTTCAATAATAGCAAAGTTACAGCCAGTTACAGCAAAAACAATGAAAAGGTCAAGGTCATTAATGAGTGAAGGTCAAGGTCTGTCTGGTTATTTTTAAGTGTTATCCTTGAAGATTATTATGTTCAAGTTTGAAGACAATCCATTCAAAAATAACAAAGTTACAGCCAATAATAGCCAAAAAAATGAAAATTTCAATAATTTGACCTTCATAGTCAAGGTCATTTATGAGTGAAGGTCAAGGTCTGTCTGGTTATTTTTAAGGGTTATCCTTGAAGATTATTATGTTCAAGTTTGAAGACAATCCATTCAAAAATAACAAAGTTACAGCCAATAATAGCCAAAAAAATTAAAATTTCAATAATTTGACCTTCAAAGTCAAGGTCATTTATGAGTGAAGGTCAAGGTCTGTCGGTTATTTTTAAGGGATATCCTTGAAGATTATTATGTTCAAGTTTGAAGACAATCCATTCAAAAATAACAAAGTTACAGCCAATAACAGCATGAACAAGCAAAATTTGGACTTTTAACCTTGAAGGTCAAGGTCATTTATGGATGAAGGTCAAGGTTAGTGTGGTCTACTGAAAGGTCTTGTCCCAAGGGTTGTTGTGGCCAAGTATGAAGACAATACACCAAGAAATAAAAAAGTTATGATCCAGGTACAAGTTTGCGGACGGCAACGCTGCCGCGACTATAGCAATACCTCTACTTTTTTTTTCAAAAAAAAAAAAGGCGAGCTAAAAATGTGACCACTAGAGTGTTAATAAGGTTTTTCAATTTTAGCTACCGGGAACTAGTTTTTCATCCGAGACGACCAATGTTCAAACTCATCTGAGCTATCAACTAGATAAGCATCCTGACAAAGTTTGATGATGATTGAGGCAAAAATGTGACCCCTAGAGTGTTAACGAACAAGTGTTGACGGACGACAGACGACGAAAATTCAACGATCCTAAAAGCTCACCCTGAGCTAGCTCAGGTGAGCTAAAAACTGTGAAATCATAATAAATTAACCTTTGTGGTAATGGTCATATAAGAGTCAAGGTAAATTGAGTTTGGTCTTGTAAGATTTAATCTCAAATCTAATTGTGCTTAAGTATGAAGACAATCCATTCATAATTCAAAAAGGTACAGCTAATTATACAAAAAATCAAGCAAAATTCAATAATTTGACCTTCAAGGTCATGGTCATTGATAAGCTGTCCTGCTCAAGTTTGTCTAATTAAAGGTCTTGTTAAAAATATGAAGACAATATATTAAGAAATAAACAAGAGGGCCATGATGGCCCTGAAGTCGCTCACCTGTATATAGGCCCCCAGAGCGGGGCCAGTTTAAACCCCAGGGCTTTTATTTGAACAAACTTGGTAGACACCCATTAGAAGATATTTCACGCTAAACATCTAAGGTCTAGCTCGTTGAGTTTTTTAAAAAAAGATTTTTTAAGTTTTAACTATACACATATAGTTAAAGAAATGACACCCCTAGGGAGGGGCCAGTTTTGACCCTAGGGCTTTTATTTGAACAAACTTTGGAGACACTCACTAGAAGATGTTTCATGCTTGATATCTAAACTCTAGCTATTCGGTTTTTTTTAAAGAAGATTTTTAAATTTTTGCTATACACATATAAGGAAAATCAATGTCCCCCGGGGCAGGGCCAATTTTGACCCTAGGGCTTTATTTGAACAAACTTTGAAGACACTAACTGGAAGATGTTTCATGCTAAATATCTTAACTCTAGCTATTTGGGTTTTTTCAAAGAAGATTTTATAAGTTTTTGCTATACACATAAATAAAATCAATGACCCCCGGGGCAGGGCCAATTTTGACCCAAGGGCTTTTATTTGAAAAAACTTTGTAGACACTCACTAGATGTTTCATGCTTAGTATCTAAACTCTAGCTATTTGGTTTTTTTCAAAGAATTTTTAATTTAAAGTTTTTGATATACACATATAAGGAAAATCAATGACACCCGGGACAGGGCAAATTTTTACCCCAGGGCTCTTATTTGAACAAATTTGGTAGACACCCATTAGAACATGTTTCATGCTAAATATCTTAGCTCTAGCTCTTTGGGTTCTTTAAAAGAAGATTTTATAAGTTTTGCAATATGCATATAGGGAAAATCAATGACCCCCTGGGGCGGGGCCAATTTTGACCCCAGGGCTTTTATTTGAACAAACTTGATAGACACTCATTAGAAGATGTTTCATGCTAAATATCTTAGCTCTAGCTCTTTGGGTTCTTTAAAAGAAGATTTTATAAGTTTTTACTATATGCATATAGGGAAAATCAATGACCCCCGGGGCGGGGCCAATTTTGACCCTAGGGCTTTTATTTGAACAAACTTGGTAGACACCAATTAGAAAATGTTTCATGCTAAATATCTTAGCTCTAGCTCTTTGGGTTCTTTAAAAGAAGATTTTATAAGTTTTTACTATATGCATATAGGGAAAACCAATGACCCCCTGGGGCGGGGCCAATTTTGACCCCAGGGCTTTTATTTGAACAAACTTGGTAGACACCCATTAGAAGATGTTTCATGCTAAATATCTTAGATCTTGGGTTTTTTAAAAGAAGATATTTAAAGTTTTTTCTTTCGGTTGCCATGGCAACCAGAGTTCTGCATGGAATTAAATTCTTTGAACAATTTTTAAAGGTGACCACCAAAGGAACATTCCTGTGAAGTTTGGATGAAATTGGCTCAGCGGTTTATGAGGAGATGTCATTTAAAGTAAAAGTTTACGGACGGACGGACGTTCTGACGGAGGTTCTCACAGGACAGTAATTATGTGGCTACTCTATTGTTCTCTCTATTGTTCTTTTTAGCCACACAAAAGAAAATAGCCACATAAAAGAATGAATGACATTAAAGAGAAAGAACAGTTACCTATTGTCCCTCTAGCCACATAATTACTCTCCTGTGAGTGCGGACGGACGGACGCCGGACGAAAAGCGATCACAAAAGCTCACCCTGTCACTTTGTGACAGGTGAGCTAAAAAGTTATAACTAATGTTTAAGATTCTTGATGGCAATGGACCACAACTGTTGCAAAAGCTTGAATATTTTCTTCAAAAAAAAAGTGAGCTAAATACATAAGTAATTTTACAAGTGTTTTACAATATTTTCTTGGGTGTTTATAAGCAAGACTAGCACTGCTAAGGGCATATGATGACTTGCCAGTGTAACATGTTGGATAATGACCTCAAATGTCTCGCCACACATTACCTCTGGCAAGAGGAACAAGAAACTGTCCATAACCTAGCTGAATTACCTCCTTACACCCAACAACTCCAAGGCTCTTATACAAATATAGCATGGTAAGAGTTAATTTCTTTTCCTGAGAAATCATGAGAGATTCTGGCTAAGGAATGGTACATGAACAGTAAACAAAATCTCTAAAATATTGTGTATTTACATAGGGCTGTCATTGTTGGAAAATTTTGTATCAATATATTGAGAGACAAATATCAAAGATATATCGACTTTGACAGTATATAGAATGAAAAACATTTAAATATATGTTATAAATTGGGATCATGGTGTTATAAATTAGACATTTGTATTAGACATTACAAATACTACAAATTAATAGAAAGTTTGTTTTTCTGTTATTTTTGTCACTGACATTTGAAAGCAGAGTTTAAAGTTCAAGTTAGCCAAGAAAACTGGAAAAATGATACTTCTCTTATTAGGCAGCATAGAAAGGTATAAATAAATAAACAAGAGCTGGTTGAACCGGGTGATGCTCCCAAACTAGGTTTTGGACACAGAAAAGTATATCTTTTGTAGTTTCAGAGCTATGTCCCAGACAAAGTTCAAAGTGTGATTATTCCAAACTTAGGCAAGGCAAAGTTACTGTTCTTTGCACCGCACTTCTACTAAATGAGATCTATCTACCAACTTGCGCGCGACATGTCATCTCAATATGTTGATAATTTCTATGAAATAGTTGTAAAATCCGACTTCAAATAACGAATTTATGGGCCAGACTTGATTTTGCTGCAAGGTAGAGACCCAAATGTTGCGCGTGACACGTCATCTCAATATGGTAATCATTTCTGTGAAAAAGTTGTAAAATCCGACTTGAAATAACAAAGTTTTGGACTGGACACGAATTCGGGACGTATGTACGTATGGACATCCCCGATGAACAACCCGGCAACTATATGCTCCCCCGAAATTTTTTTGGAAAGCATAGTAAATTTTAGCTAGTATGGTATTTGAAAGTGTGTATTGATATTGTATCAGATGATAAATATTGATGAAATATTGATATTATATTATGACAGCCCTATATTTATATAATCCTAATGTGATAGAATATGAAGGTGATCAAATATAAAATATTCAATATTTGACTTATTAAAACTTTTCAGGGGCAAATTCGATCTATCTACTTGAAATACACGTGAAACTAATGTTTAGAGTATTATTAAAATGAATACAGTTCCTTACATTAACAAAATAATGCTGGCATATGAATATATGATTTTCTGTTCTGTATAAAAATGCTCAATTCAAAAGTATTTGCATGAGCTTCTCAGGTTTAATGGCACAAAACTGATCTTTGGATCAATACCATTAGTGATTACAAACTGATTAGTATGTTTTACAATATCAGTGCAATTAAAATATGAAAGAGTATAAAGTTACATTCTTCCTAAAACATACACAACAGTCAAACCCTCCTCCAACTCACACCTTGGTAAAGATCATGTTGAAGCCCCACATAGTATGCTGAACAAATTTGGAACTTTATTGGTTCAAAACGAAACAAAGTTGCTTAGATAGATTGAAAGTAATGGTTGCCCATTTCCATGTTTTTTGGTACTGAACTGGTAACTAACCCTTGTGTGAGCAAAAGGTAATTTTACAGTCTTGCTATTTCATTAAAGGCATAATTTTGACATTTAATCACATCATGCTAACATAATCTCTGAGTATTTCTGGGAGAGGAAGTTCTTCTATCATTTTCTGCACAGTTTTTCTTTTCACATACTTAATATTCATTAAATATCGTCTCACCGCTATGCGGGAATAGTCTTTCAATGTCATTGGTTCCCTAATCATGACTTTGTTCCCTTAAGCAAGGGGGTCATCCCCGAGTGTGAGAACCGAAAAATTCGTAAAAGAGAACCAGTATTGGGAGCCAGTTTCAAACAAGTTTTCACTTCCCTTATGTCCCTTACCCAAGGAGAAAAAAATTGGGTTAGAAAGTCCGGATTAAAAATTGCCCACAGTTTTATTAAAGGGACACCCCCCTTTTAATAAAAAAGAGTAATCTTTTTTCTGGTTGTAGAACAAAGGGGCAGGGGAATCACTCTCGTTCAATGAATCCCGTTGAGCCACTGAACTTAAACAAAACTTGTTTTGCAGTTTTTTCACATGTTTAAAATTTTTTTATTGACATTGTACAAAAATTGTGAAAGTATTGCAAAACCCATATGAATATTTTCCGGTTTCCTGGGAAAAAACCAGTACTGGTTCAAAGAAAAAACATGTTCAGTAGAAGTAAAAAGATCCTTGCAAGCCTTTAGATCCTGATCTTGCCTGCTTTAAATTGTAATATTGTTTTATCCCCTTGTTCAATTCAACCCGTGAAATATAGGGAAAAAATTAACTACTGGGAAAATGCATTTTTAAATAAATTGTTTTTCCCATTGGAAAAATCGTCTTCTCTTTGTTTCCTTTTCCTGCTTTTTTTAAAATTATACAAAAATACCCCAAAATGTTTGTTGAATTATTTTGTAAAAGAAAAGAACTAAAGAATTGTTTTTTTGTTTCAAAACATGTCTTAAAAGGGTGAACCTTGACATTGAGGAAAATTTTCAAAAAGAAAATATTTACCTTTAATTAGAAGTTCTGTGACATCTGGTTGATTGCCATAAATTGCATGAAATAATGGTGTACATTCCCCACTGTCTTTATACTCTAACAATGATCCAGCTTCCAACAGCTTTTTCACAATTTCTGTGTAAAATTAAAACAATACATTTTTGAATTTATCTTCAGTGCTATTTCTTCCTTCTTCAGACAAATACAACAAATGGACCTATAAAATGGTGTCCAAATTTCTTTTAACACTCACATTATGGTACAGTAAACTCCGATTATAACGAACTAATCTGGACATTCAAAATGTGTTCCTTATATCCGGAGTTCCTTGTTAGTATATAGCCAATTAGTTCCTTGTATAAGGAGTTTTTATAGCGAACAGATTTACATATTACGAACTACTTGTTTACCGTCGTCCTCCATTTTGAAAAGCATTTGACTAATAAAAATTTGTCATTTAAATAAAATATAATATTTTGTTTCTAAACTCAGTGTTTTGATTAAGAATAAACAAGTTTTTCGATTTTTCCTTCCTTTCATATTGAATATCTTCTATTATATTTTAAGGGTGACTTTTACTAGATCTAATGAAATTATATATATTTCTTTTCATTTCAATCAAGCGTACTTTGTAGCAGTTTTCAATGGATTATGCTTGCAAGCATGCGATGATCAGTATTATTTAATTCGAGCAAAACCAATTAAAAAAAGAAATAATAAACGGTACATTTGGCTTTCGAGTTTCAATCCGTGCCAATGAAAACGAAAGTTGAAATTACGGGATCTATTTACGAATAGCTGATATTGTTTTTTGAGTTCGTTATAAAAGTGTTATTTTCTGTACTTTTAACTAAATTGGGACCAAGAAATGAGTTCCTTATAAGCGATAATTCCTTATAACCGTGTTCGCTATAACCGCATATTTTTATATTAAATAAAGAAGGCCAAAATGCGGGCCATAATAAATTGTTCCTTATAACCGGAAGTACGCTATAACCGTGTTCGCTATAAGTGAAGTTTACTGTAATTGTCTCCCCTTATTTTTCCACTAAATCATGATTTTGGGACTCAAAATCAAGAGCAATATGACTGACTACAAGTAGTACTGCTGGGGTCCAGAACAAAATCAATGGAAGGAAGTTACAATATACAGGCTTGAGGCATAAATATAGGTGCACATAGAGATATATGTATAGGCTAAGAAACTAGGAAAAAACAACATAGTATTTGTCCCTTTAAAGTGAATTTTTCTATAATGGAAGGTAAGAAATTCCACAAATAATACTGGTGAGAGTATATAGAATAATAAATGACAACATACTACAAAATGATTATAAAATATGAATATTTTTGATAGATGTAAGATACATGATCCAATACAACATATCTTTATATAACAGAATATAAATTGTTCTAAAACAAAATATCATTATTCATCATATAAATTTTCATACTAAGCCTCTAATTAACAATTTTTCGAAAAAAAAACCCCAAAAAAACAACAAAACAAGAATATCCAAATGACATATTTCTATTGTTTTTTCAATATATGAAAAATCAGTGTTAAATCTAGAATTTCAAAATTATGGGGGATTGTCCCCCTCTCAACTGAAAAATGTGGGGGATTTGAAAACAATGTGGGGGACATACATTTACCTTACAATATGACATACAGAAAAGAATTCATTTATTTTACGTTCAGGCATTTTTGACAGCTAAAGTCCGCTCAACAACGGAAATTGGAAAAATAAAATATTGACGAATACTACAATACACACGCGAGATGACCCAGTCGGCTGCTACACCAATTTAGTATGTATTTTAGTCATTACCACGAGTGAAAACAAACATGGCTGAAGTGTCCAAGATACGATGAAGATAAACTGAATTATGTTGAAA
The DNA here is from genome assembly GCF_026571515.1 of Ruditapes philippinarum. Taxonomy (NCBI): domain Eukaryota; kingdom Metazoa; phylum Mollusca; class Bivalvia; order Venerida; family Veneridae; genus Ruditapes; species Ruditapes philippinarum. Next base: position 12,171 of record NW_026863524.1, read on the forward strand.
AGATCATCAAATGCGCGACTTGGCGCACATTGATTTCATTAAAATGCGCGATCTGCATAACATATGCGCAAATCGCGCAATTGCGCGGCCTAGATGCAACACTGAAAATGTGCCGATTGTAGAACAATTCACTTTCAATACAGAATTTTCAACTTGCTAAATTGAACTTTTCCTAATTATGGTAAGAAGCATCATCGGTATATATTTTGTACAGATAATGTTAATGTGATATTAAAACACAATTGATAATTATTGTATACTCCGTAACTTACTGTTTAACAAAACTAATAATGATATATATTACTGTTTGTTTCTATACTGAAATAACTAGACCTATCACTGAAGGTGATTAATACCCCCTCAAGCAACTTTGACTTTTTGAAAAATAAGTAGTCTGAAGAAAAATTTGAACACAAACTATCAACTGTGTACAAAGAAATATTTCAATTAATTGTAATCCCAACTGGGGTCTCCAAATAAGCTTGCTTTTCACAAAGTTTGATTATAATATCTCATTCCTAACTCTAGTTATTGTCCGGAAACCATTTTTCTTTTTTTAAGTAACACTGTAACGGTGACCTTGACCCCAGGGGGTCCAAATGCAATACCAACCCAGGTCTTCATATAAGCTTGCTATACACCAATTTTGATTACAATATCTCATTCCTAACTCAAGTTATTGTCCGAAAACCATTTTTCTATTTTTAGTAACAGTGACCTTGACCCAAGGGGGCCCAAATGCAATACCAACCCAGGTCTTCATATCAGCTTGCTATACGCCAAGTTTGATAACAATATCTCATTCCTAACTCTAGTTATTGTCCGGAAACCATTTTTCTATTTTTTAGTAACGGTGACCTTGACCACAGGGGGTCCAAATGCAATACCAACCCAGGTCTTTATATAAGCTTGCTATACACCAAGTTTGATAACAATATCTCATTCCTAACTCTAGTTATTGTCCGGAAACCATTTTTCTATTTTTAGTAACGGTGACCTTGACCCCAGGGGGTCCTAATGCAATACCAACCCAGGTCTTCATATAAGCTTGCTATACACCAAGTTTGATAACAATATCTCATTCCTAACTCTAGTTATTGCCCCGAAACCATTTTTCTATTTTTTGTAATGGTGACCTTTACCCCAAGGGGTCCAAATGCAATACCAAGCGGGGTCTTCATATCAGCTTGCTATAAACCAAGTTAGATTACAATATTTCACTCAAAACTCTAGTTATTGTAGGAAAACCATTTTTCTATTTTTAGTAACAGTGACCTTGACCCCAGGGGGCCCAAATGCAATACCAACCCAGGTCTTCATATCAGCTTGCTATACGCCAAGTTTGATAACAATATCTCATTCCTAACTCTAGTTATTGTCCGGAAACCATTTTTCTATTTTTAGTAACGGTGACCTTGACCCCAGGGGGTCCAAATGCAATACCAACCCAGGTCTTCATATAAGCTTGCTATACACCAAGTTTGATAACAATATCTCATTCCTAACTCTAGTTATTGTCCAGAAACCATTTTTCTATTTTTAGTAACGGTGACCTTGACCCCAGGGGGTCCAAATGCAATACCAACCCAGGTCTTCATATAAGCTTGCTATACACCAAGTTTGATAACAATATCTCATTCCTAACTCTAGTTATTGTCCGGAAACCATTTTTCTATTTTTAGTAACGGTGACCTTGACCTTGACCCCAGGGGGTCCAAATGCAATACCAACCCAGGTCTTCATATAAGCTTGCTATACACCAAGTTTGATAACAATATCTCATTCCTAACTCCAGTTATTGTCCGGAAACCATTTTTCTATTTTTAGTAACGGTGACCTTGACCTTGACCCCAAGGGGTCCAAATGCAATACCAACCGGAGTTTCCACATAAGGTTGCTATATACCAAGTTTGATTACAATACCTCATTCCAAACTCTAGTTATCGTCCGGAAATCATGATGTGGACCGACCGATGGACCGACCGACCAACCAACAAGCTGACTCCTATATACTCCCCCTAAACTTCGTTTGTGGGGGTATAATAATATGTGTTTATCTTTTGAAATAAAATATATATCAATATAAAATAATTTTGGCAAGGGAGTCAATTCAATCAAATGATTTATCAATAGAAACAAATTTGCGAATGGTGAATGCAATAGTTTTCATTAAAGCTTGTCTTGCTTTGAATTTTATAATTCATTAATAATTTTCGGTATTTTAATGTTTAAATATTTCAGTTCAGCAGCCAACAGTCAAGTCTTGTACAACTGTTCCAAATAGGTGTCACAGCTGCAGCAATATCTGCAGCACACATGAAGAATTAACCCTTAGCTTGCTGACCTGCTGGTGGCACACATGTAGAATTGACCCTTAGCTTGCTGACCTGCTGGTGGCACACATGTAGAATTAACACTTAGCTTGCTGACCTGCTGGTGGCACACATGAAGAATTAACCCTTAGCTTGCTGACCTGCTGGTGGCACACATGTAGAATTAACCCTTAGCTTGCTGACCTGCTGGTGGCACACATGTAGAATTAACCCTTAGTTTGCTGACCTGCTGGTGGCACACATGTAGAATTAACCCTTAGCTTGCTGACCTGCTGGTGGCACACATGTAGAATTAACCCTTAGCTTGCTGACCTGCTGGTGGCTAACATGTAGAATTAACCCTTAGCTTGCTGACCTGCTGGTGGCACACATGTAGAAATAAACCCTTAGCTTGCTGACCTGCTGTTGGCACACATGTAGAATTAACCCTTAGCTTGCTGACCTGCTGGTGGCACACATGAAGAATTAACCCTTAGCTTGCTGACCTGCTGGTGGCACACATGAAGAATTAACACTTAGCTTGCTGACCTGCTGGTGGCACACATGTAGAATTAACCTTTTGCTTGCTGACCTACAGGTGGCACACATGAAGAATAGCTTGCTGACCTGCTGGTGGCACACATGTAGAATTAACCCTTAGCTTGCTGACCTGCTGGTGGCACACATGAAGAATTAACCCTTAGCTTGCTGACATGCTGGTGGCACACATGTAGAATTAACCCTTAGCTTGCTGACCGGCTGGTGGCACACAGCATGTAGAATTAACCCTTAGCTTGCTGACCTGCTGATGGCACAAATGTAGAATTAACCCTTAGCTTGCTGACCTGCTGGTGGCTAACATGTAGAATTAACCCTTAGCTTGCTGACCTGCTGGTGGCACACATGAAGAATAGCTTGCTGACCTGCTGGTGGCACACATGAAGATTTAACCCTCAGCTTGCTGACCTGCTGGTGGCACACATGAAGAATTAACCCTTAGCTTGCTGACCTGCTGGTGGCACACATGTAGAATTAACCCTTAGCTTGCTGACCTGCTGGTGGCACAAATGTAGAATTAACCCTTAGCTTGCTGACCTGCTGGTGGCTAACATGTAGAATTAACCCTTAGCTTGCTGACCTGCTGATGGCACACATGAAGAATTAACCTTAGCTTGCTGACCTGCTGGTGGCACACATGTAGAATTAACCTTAGCTTGCTGACCTGTTGGTGGCACACATGTAGAATTAACCCTTAGCTTGCTGACCTGTTTGGTGGCACACATGAAGAATAAACACTTAGCTTGCTGACCTGCTGGTGGCACACATGAAGAATAGCTTGCTGACCTGCTGGTGGCACACATGAAGATTTAACCCTCAGCTTGCTGACCTGCTGGGTGGCACACATGAAGAATTAACCCTTAGCTTGCTGACCTGCTGGTGGCAACACATGTAGAATTAACCCTTAGCTTGCTGACCTGCTGGTGGCACAAATGTAGAATTAACCCTATAGCTTGCTGACCTGCTGGTGGCTAACATGTAGAATTAACCCTTAGCTTGCTGACCTGCTGATGGCACACATGAAGAATTAACCCTTAGCTTGCTGACCTGCTGGTGGCACACATGTAGAATTAACCCTTAGCTTGCTGACCTGTTGGTGGCACACATGTAGAATTAACCCTTAGCTTGCTGACCTGTTGGTGGCACACATGTAGAATTAACTCTTAGCTTGCTGACCTGCTGGTGGCACACATGAAGAATAAACACTTAGTTCTGCTGACCTGCTGGTGGCACACATGTAAAATTAACACTTAGCTTGCTGACCTGCTGGTGGCACACACATGTAGAATTAACCCTTAGCTGCTGACCTGCTGGTGGGCCACATGTAGTTAACCCTTAAACCTTTTTGAACCCGTTGGTGGGGAAAACTGTAAAAATTAAAACCTTAGCTTTACTGCTGTGGTGGCAACTGCAACCCCTACCATCAGAGTTTCAGACTAGGGTTTTAATAGAATTATCATTCTAACCCCTTCCACACTATTTTAGGTTTTTTTTTTTTAAAAATTTTCCTTTAAAAAAAGAAAAAATTTGTTCAGGAAAAGAAATATAAGGGCAAAACATTTGAGTGGTAAATATTAAATTTCCTTTTATGTCCATCCCCTGGCAACATTTTATGGTGTCCTCCCCATAATACAGATTTGTGGTAGTAACATCAATACCATGTGACAGTAACAAGTCTACAACATCTTCTCTACTCTTTAAAAAAAATATCACAAATTGAAAAGTAAAGATGTTTATCAGGGAGAAAATAACTACATTATTTCATTTCGTTATCAAAAAAAAAGTTGCAAGCAAATGAAATATTTTTATTTGGAGAAAAATCAATTTTGTTTTTTAATTTTATCAAAAACTCAACAGAGATTAAGTACATTGTACAAGCAACAACTCTATATGATATTGAGTTAATGGAAATTATTATAACATGTACAAGTTTTCAGTTCAACAATGAATCAAGACAAATAAGAGTGAACAAATTCTTAGCTGATGTATTCCAAATATTTATGTCTTTGCCCATGCACCGCTAATGTCATAATTTATTTTGGTCATGCAGCAGTTCATTTTTATACATTATTTAAGTAAGGATTTGTACATACATTAATTACAGCTAGATGTAGAGGGCTCTCTGACAATACAGTTTCTCCATCCAATTTCAATTCAGGAAACTGATATCTTTGCAGTACATCTTTGACAGTACTTAATGTACCTGAAAAAAAACCAGTAAAACTAGAATATTCATGTACATTGTATTTGTTTAATACAACTCTTTTATACCCTTCTGATCTGTTGTTATACATGTACAGTGAAAACCCTCTATTAAGACCACCAAATGGACTTGACTAAAGTGGTCTTAGTTATGGGGTGGTCTTACATTTTGTAAGTGTGGATATTATCATCAAGGCATATATATTTCATGACCACTGTTTTTTAATTATTATGTATAAACAATTTACATGTTTGACCAATATGTATTATAACTTTCCAATATTGATATTAATACTGACATTAATATAATATTATTCAATCCCCATTTGAACATTAATCTGAAGAAATTTCATATTAATAATATGAAATTAGGCAAAGCCTATGAATGGGGAAGTCGGTAAAAAATCCTTTCATTTTTCCGTTTTAAAGGTGTCATTCGGTATTATATGTACCCACTTCCTTTTTCACTCGGAACACTTGACGATTAATAATCCGCAAAGTTGAGATTTGTTCCGTTATCGGAATACACCGCCTTTTATCATTGAGTTACATTGTAAATGGCGGCGCCCAACTAGAACTGACACTGAAAATTTCATTGATAGGTATAGAATTCATATATTTCTTAATTGTTTTTTATTTGAATTTTCTTTTAAATATACCCATGTAGTCTATAGCCGGGCAAGCCAAAGCAGCGGGCCCGGACTTTGACTTCCCCGTATTAATTTTCATAGGTCTTGTTTCATGTACATAATTCACCTATTAAATGAGAAATTAATTCTTCACAAAATAAATGTGCATAAAGTAACATTAAAGCACTCTGAAGTTTATTTTCTCACCTAGCTATATACAATTTTCTGTTCAAATGTAATGCTTCAGAACATTCAAGAAGATGAATAACAACAATTTTGTGACCCAAATAGATGTTGACTGGATTACCAGTGGTCTCAATTGGGGGTTAGATAATTGGGACTGAAGGTCTTAAAAGTGGATACATATAAGTGGGGTGGTCTTTATTGTGAGTTGTGTTACCATTAACATAACAGAAAATTCTGCTGTTTTTAATACAGGTCTTAATGGATGGATAGCCGTAATTCTGAGGTGGTCTTTAGTAGGGATTCTACTGTATGTATTTCTGGGGCGGTCTTAAGAAGGCATTGTACTGTATTTACTTCCATAGGGGTCTTGAGTAGCGATTCTATTGTATAAACTTCCAGGGTGACCTTAAGTAAGGATTCTACTGTATATACTTCCGGTGTGGACTTAAGTAGGGATTCTAATGTATATACTTCTGGTGTGGACTTAAGTAGGGATTCTACTGTATATACTTCCGGTGTGGACTTAAGTAGGGATTCTACTGTATATACTTCTGGGGCAGTCTTAAGTAGGGATTCTTCTGTATGTACTTCAGGGGCGGTCTTAAGTAGGGATTCTACTGTACGTACTTCCAGAGTGGTCTTAAGTAAGGATTCTACCTTATGTACTTTTGGGGCAGTCTTAAGTAGAGATTCTTCTGTATGTACTTCAGGGGCGGTCTTCAGTAGGGATTCTACTGTATATACTTCCGGGGCAGTCTTAAGTAGGGATTCTTCTGTATGTACTTCAGGGGCGGTCTTAAGTAGGGATTCTACTGTACATACTTCCAGGGTGATCTTAAGTAAGGATTTCTACCTTATGTACTTTTGGGGCAGTCTTAAGTAGAGATTCTTCTGTATGTACTTCAGGGGCGGTCTTCAGTAGGGATTCTACTGTATATACTTCCGGGGCAGTCTTAAGTAGGGATTCTTCTGTATGTACTTCAGGGGCGGTCTTAAGTAGGGATTCTACTGTACATACTTCCAGGGTGATCTTAAGTAAGGATTCTACAGTATATACTTCCGATGCTGTCTTAAGTAAGGATTCTACTGTATGTAATTCCAAGGGCAGTCTTAAGTAAGGATTCTACTGTATGTACTTCCGGGCAGTCTTAAGTAGGGATTCTTCTGTATACACTTCAGGGGCGGTCTTACGTAGGGAGTCTTCTTATGTTCTTCCAGTGCGGTCTTAAGTAGGGGTTCTAATGTATGTACTTCCTATGTGGTCTTAAGTAGGGATTCTACTGTATATACTTAAGGTGCGGTCTTAAGTAGGGATTTTCTGTATGTACTTCCGGTGCAGTCTTAAGTTGGGATTCTACCGTATGTACTTCCAGTGCGATCTTAAGTAGGGATTCTACTGTATGTACTTCCGGTGCGCTCTTAAGTAGGGATTCTACTGTATGTACTTCTTGGGCAGTCTTAAGTAGGGATTCTTCTGTATGTACTTCAGGGGCAGTCTTAAGTAGGGATTCTACTGTATGTACTTCCAGAGTGGTTTTAAGTAAAGATTCTACCATATGTACTCCCAGGGTGGTCTTAAGTAGGGATTCTACCTTATGTACTTTCAGGGCAGTCTTAAGTAGGGTTCTACTATTTGTACTTCCAGGGCAGTCTTTAGTAGAAATTCTACCATATGTACTTGATATATCGTCTTATTATTGTGACTATTTGTGCCAAGTTATTTCAAAACCCTTGAACTATGAAGAAGTTCTAGATCCGACAATAAAATATACCCTATAACAGACTATGTTAATTTTTTACCTCTAAGTGTGACCTTGACCTTGGAGGTAGGGATGCAGCGTGTTTTGCGCATGACACATCCTCTTATTATAGTGACTATTTGTGCGAAGTATTTTGAAAATCCTTTGATCTATGAAAAAGTTATGGACCGGACACAAAATATACCCTGTAACAGACTATGTAAGTATTTGACCTCCAAGTGTGACCTTGACTTTGGAGGTAGGTGACCGGTTTTTGCGCATGACACATCGTCTGATTATTGTGAACAATTTATTATTATGGCAAGTATTTACAAAATTCCTTCATAGATAAGAAAGTTATGGATCAGACACGACATATACCCTCAAATAGACAATGTTGACCTTGAATGAGCAAGTGCAACCTTGACCCTGGAGGTAGGGGTCTGGTTGTTGTGCATGACACATCGTCTTATTATAATAAACATTTGTGCCAAGTTATTTCAAAGTCCTTTCATAAATGACAAAGTTATGGACCGGACACGAAAGTGTGACGGACGGACGGACGTTCCAACATTTTTGGTTTAGGGGCTATTTTCTTTGTTATTTTCTTTTGTTATCTTCCAGGCTACTAGTCCCATAAGCCTTGATCCAAGGATGAACCTATTGTTCTTTGTTGCTCTTTACGTTACCATAGACCCCTAAACGCCAAAAGTTTGCTCGGACAGACGGACAGACAGACGACAGAGAAGTGATCCCTATATGTCGCCACTACTCAGTAGAGGCGACAAAAAAAGATAGAAAAACTGTTAATAATTATTGATATTCTGTCTTTGTTTATGGTGTCATTAATTTGCAAGTTGTAAATACCGGAATATAGGTGATGCCACTATGTAGATAAATTTAAAAAAAAATACTTTTGCTGATCAATCCCCACCTTCAAATGAAAAGTGTCCCGGAAAATGAGTCTTAAAAACTAGAGGATGCTTTTTTGAAAAAAGCGCATGTCTCCCCCACTGCTGAGAATAACTGTAATGGAAACAGAATGGAAATGGAGATAAAGAAATGTAAATACCTGTATCACTTCAATTTGAAGGCCCTGCCTAATGAGGTTTTTCTATTGTTAAGGTTTGTGTATGAAGAAAAATGCTCCAAACGTTTTGTTTTTAACCAAAGGTATCAATTTGAAAAAATCCTCGGGTTATTCCCAATCAGGGTATGGCAAGCGGCCGCGTCAAAACGAAATTTTGCACTTGATGGTCATATCATATAATATGGTTTCACAAATGAAATAAATAAATTTGTGTCGCCCATAATCTTCAAACCTTTAAACCTATTAAATCAATCCAGAAAGGAAAAATTAACCCAAACGGTCGCTGGACCTTTGACCTTTGACCTAACTGACCCATTAAAACAATAGGGATCATTTGATTAAAATAAACCAATCAATCCTAGTAAAGTTTGAGGGTTGTAGTCAAAAGGGGAACTCTAGTTATCAATCCGAAAAATGAGAAAATTGACCAACGTCACTGTGACCTTGACCTTTTTGACCTACTGACCCCCAAAAACAATAGGGATAATCTGCTCTATAAGACCAATCATCCTATAAGTTTGAGGGCTGTAGGTCAAAAGGAACTCTAAGTTATCATCCGGGAAACGAGAAATGACCATAGCGGTCACTGTGACTTGAACCTTTGAACACTGACCCCAAAAACAATAGGGATCATCTGCTCAATTAAGAACCAATCATCTTATTGAGTTTGAGGCTGTAGGTCTAAAGGAATCTAGTTATCATCCGAAAACGAGAAAATTGACCAAAACGGTCAGTGTGACCTTGACCTTTGACCTACCTGACCCCAAAAACAATAGGGATCATCACTCTATAAGAACCCAATCATCCTATGAAGTTTTGAGGGCCTGAGGTCAAAAGGAAATCTAGTGTTACATCCCGGAAACCCGAGAAATTTGACCAAGCGGTCACTGTGAACCTTGAACCTTTGAACTACGCGACCCCAAAAACAATAGGGAATCAATCCTGCCTTCAATAAGTACGCATTCATCCTATGAAAGGTTGAGAGCTTGTAGGTAAAAGGAACCTAGTTTATCCGTCCGGAAACGAAAGAATGGAAACGGACGGACTGACTGAAAGGACGGACGGACTGATGACGGACGGAACGGACAGGGCAAAAACAATAATGGTCTCCTCCCCCGAGGTGGGGGGAAGACATAATTATGGCATTGTATGCACTTACAAACAAATTTGGTTTTATAATCTGCCACAACCTGTTTAACCTTTCTGACATTCTGAGACCCAAAACAAATTCCAGCCGCCTTCCTGGTGCTTTGATTTTTCCATTTGCTATACTCTTTAAAAAAAGATCATAGACGTTAAAGGCAGCATATTGGAGAACAATGTAAAAACTAGAGGGCTTTGTAAAAAAGCGCAATGTCTCCCCCACTGCACTGTGACCTTTGACCTTTGACCTACTGACCCCAAAAACAATAGGGATCATCTGCTTATAAGACCAATGCAAATCCTAGGAAGTTTGAGGGCTGTAGGTCAAAAGGAACTCTAGTTATCATCCCGGAAAACGAGAAATTGGGACCAACGTCAAACTGGACCTTGGACCTTTGACCTACTGACCCCAAAAAACCAATAGGATCATCTGCTCTATAAGACCAATCATCCTATGAAGTTTGAGGGCCCGTATAGGTCAAAAGGAACTCGCTAAGTTAAATCATCCCGGAAACGAGAAATTGAACCAACGGTCACTGTGACCGTTGACCCTTTTGAACTAACGACCCCCAAAAACAATAGGGATCATTCTGCTCAATAAGACCAATCCCTATGAAATTTGGAGGTCTGTAAAGGTCTAAAAGTTTTTTTTTTTTCCTAGTTTATCATCCGGAAACGAGAAAATTGAACCCAACGGTCAGTGTTGACCTTTGAACCTTTGGACCTAACCGACCCCAAAAACAATAGGGATCATCAGCCTAAAACCAATCACCTATGAAGTTTGAGGCTGTAGGTCAAAAGGAAATCTAGTTATGCACCGAAATGAAAATTGAACCAACGGTCCACTGTGACCTTGACCTTTGGGACCGTAACTGACCCCAAAAAAACAATAGGGACATCTTCTCCAATAAGACCAATCATCGCCTATGAAGTTTGAGGGCCCTGTAGTCAAAAAGGAAAACTCTATCTTATCATCCCGGAAACGAAAAATTTGACCAACGGTCACTGTGGACCGTTGACCTTGAACTACTTGACCCCCAAAAAACCAATAGGGGATCATCAGCTCCTATAAAGACCAATCATCCTATGAAGTTGAGGGTTGTAGGTCAAAAGAACTCTAGTATCACCGGAAAACGAGAAATTGACCAACGTCACTGGTTGACCTTTGACCTTTGAACTACTGACCAAAAACAATAGGATCACATCTGCTCAATAAGACCAATCATCCTATGAAGTTTGAGGTCTGTAAGGTCTAAAGAACTCTAGTTATCATCCGAAACGGGAAAATTGACCAACCGGTCAGTGTGACCTTTGACCTTTGACCTACTGACCCCAAAAACAATAGGGACCATCAGCTCTATAAGACCAATCATCCCTATGAAGTTTGAGGGCTGTAGGTCAACAAGGAACTTCTAGTTAAATCGTCCGGAAAACGAAGAAATGGAACGGAGCCCGGACGGACCTGCGGCCGTTTCACAAGGGACCGTAATTAATGGCTACTCATTTCTAGTCTAATTTTCTTTTTAGCCACACAAAAAAAATACCACATAAAAGCATTTCGGAAGAAGACATCAAAAGGAAAACAGTTACTTATTGCCCTCAGCCATTAATTACGTCCTGTGAGTCCGACGGACGGACTGACGGACAGGGCAAAAAACAATATTGTCTCCCCCCGAGGTGGGGGAGACATAATTAGCTTCAAAATTCTGTGGTTTAAACGACTACCTTTAATAGAGAGAGCTACACACGGCGCACTGTTTACGCGCGGAACAGTAGTGATTGAAACGAGATGAAATTTTGCCCAATCGAACAATCTGTCAATCGAATGCGGCCATAACGAATAACTTTTGAATAAAACGTTAAAAAGAAAAGGGGAAGAAAAAAATTCTTCTCAAAGGCACTTGATTTATTCAGTAACCCATGAACCATTTAGCCCCTTTTTTAAACAAAGTTTTCACCTCATAATTTACGAAAAGTTTTTTTTTTAATGGATGTCAATATAATAACCTCCACTTCACATTTTTTAAACTTATTTTAACATCGATTGACCTGATTGTCTCCGAAGATTTTTTTTTTGCAATCGGCAAAGAAAATTATCGTCAGAATTAATTCCCTTTGATACTTGAAACATTTTCGACGACGTCGCGGAACAAATTTTTGTGAATCGATTATTGTCGCTTTACATAACAGTAACTGATTATTGGCGACTTGCGACAATCGGAACATCACTAGTAACGAGGTTCAGCCAAGTTTCCACTAAACAGTTACCCCGATAGCTAGAAATTCCCGTCTGTACGGGACAGCCGGTGTTTGATTCTTTTTCTTGCATTAATTTATATTACATATCAATTATTTTCAGAACAGAAATTAAGAAAACTGACATTCTCATTACACACTTTTTTCTTATAGATCTAGTAGTGTATGAACTTACGACTTCATTCATAACGGTAAAATGATGTCATCCTAAGAACGCATGTACCGACATTGTTAAAAATCAACTTAATTGTCTACACTACAGTACATATCTGTCCGGACATATGGTACTGTAGTGTAGACAATTAAGCTGATTTTGATACCTCTATGACAGGCCTCAGTTGTAAGTGTCAATACAATCAGAAATAAACAAACTAGTTTCTTAGTTGGGAGAAGAACCTAGCTGAACTTTGTCAAATTTTTTGGTCTCTAGGTTTAAAAGTATGAAATCTGTACGGAAAAATGTTCAAAAAGTGTCCGGTTGATGGTCCCTATACTTTTATCTCAATAAATCACGCCATATAAATGGCGTGATTTATTCAGATAAAAGTATAGGTGTTTTGAGTTTTGATTTTTAACAATCTTTCAGCAACAAATGCTGAAGTTTCGGATATTCTATTGTTTACTCTGCAAATGATTATAGCTGGTATATGAGGTCAGGCATTGCTTTCTTGACCCCCAATTTCAACGTCAACATACTAAATTAAGCATTTTCGGGGCTGTCCGGATTTGGTGGTTGTCCGGTTTTGGTGGTCCCCAACCAGTACCCCGAGAGTGCGTAATGAGAATATCAGTTTTCGTTATTTCTGTTCTGAATATAATTGATATGTAATATGCAAGATAGCCAAGGCTCGTTCCCGACCCATCGGGTTGGGATTTCCCTATCCTCCATCTAACCCAATGATAGATTCTATTATTCTAGCACCGGTGTAAACGGTAGATAATCCTATCATGATATGCAAAAAAAATCCTGTCTGATATGCAAGAATATGAATCAGGGTCAGCTTGGCCCTAAAATGTACTTGACCCACGAGTCAGCTCAGCCCTTTTCCAACTTGGCACAGGTCAACTCGGCCCATAATTATATATTACTGGTATGATTACTTTTATTACTTTTGATAAGTTTTCATCATAACTTTCATGGTTTAACATTTTCACAATAACAGACTTCTACTCAAGGATATTGAAAAGTTTTATTGATGAAAGTAGGGATGTGCATTGCCATTTTTTTCTGTCGCGATACATATCATGATACTTGCATTTCCAAACGATGCGATTCACGATATGTATTGCATACTTTGATAAAATGCAATACATATTGCGATTCTTATGTTTCGATGCAATACGTATCACAATACTGACTTTCAGACTTTATCTATATAAAAGACTTGGGCAGCGTTTTACTAACGTACTTACGCCTAACATTTGCGTAAGTTTTAACTTACGTCTGATTTTTTTACGTAAAGGCGTTTTACTAAAAATTTGCGTAAGTAAGAATTTCGTAAGTTTTTTACGTAAAGTTACGCTTAAAATTTGTTGACTTAAAACTTACGTAAGTAAGATTGACATCATCCAATTAATAATGGCAGAGCAGGAAAGCGCAAAATTAAGAGGCGGATGTGATTTATTACATATTTTAATGGTGAAAGCGGCTCTAAGTCTAAGTAAGGAAAGGGTAATGTAGCTTTACGGACTTATTTCAAATTATATTTAGTAAAAAAACATATACGAATATGGAAGTCGTCCTATCAGTTTAAAGTCTTTTTAATACTATCTTCTTCTCCAAAAATATATTGGTACCACAAACCGCCCTTAGTCGTGGTTGACCTCGACCCAAAGTATAATAAACCAGTTATTTATGTTTGCTTATGTTGTGTTTTTTATTATTTCAACTTCATGAGTTTTTGATGCTATATGTAGATTTATTGAGAATTTTATAAATGACATAAAATTATAATATTGACTGAAACTCGGAAAAGTTTTTCATTATATACTTTTAAATTAAACATTGAGAAATATTGATGAATAAAATGGGTATTTTCATTTTCGTATTTTCACTGCTTTGAAGCATATTTTTCGTATTTTCACTGCAGAGAAACATATTTTCCATATTTCCACAGGTGTCTTGCTGGGCTTAATTCAGCCAATATACAAAATTGAAGGGAAATTCTTTTTAAATGTGATGTCAGAAAAGAGAAAAATGCATATAATAAACAGAAAATTCAAGTTCTTTCTATAAATACAGGATTTATTTTCATCTTGTGGTATGAAAAATATCATTATCACTCGTGGCTAATGTCACTCATGAAATTTTTTTTTCATACCACTCGATGAAAATAAATCCTGTATACTAGTATATAGTAAAAACTTGAATATCCTCTATATGTGTTCATTAAATAGTATGATTTGAAAATGTACATGAAATTATTTGTTGCAATTGTTTTTCTTGCAAATATTCAGATATCATTACTTCACTAAGATAAAATCGTGAATATTTTTTGTTTGAATTTGGTGTTTTTGTGTCATCTTTTTAACGCATGTTTTTTGCATGTTTTAGCGTTAAATCTTTAAAAATCAAAGGGTTTTCATAAAATAAATAAATAAATAAAATAAATGTAGAAATAAAAATATTGTTTTAAAAATGTGGGCTATGTGAATAAGCTAAATATTTCATATAAAAATGAGAAAAAAATCAACATTTTCACTTGCGGACCTAACGATTTATTCACTTCTCAAAACAAACAAAAACCCTTTCAATATCTTCCATGATGGATCATATGGGGTTTTTCTTCCTACTAAATAAATGTATTTAAATTAGGGAGAAACCCCTGTGTGATGGATGGTTGTTGGCACAATATGCACTTAAAAATACGAATTGCTCAGCAACATTCATGAGAGTCCGTAGATGACTCTACGAAATACCAAATTAGCCTTTTTTTCAAAATTGTTTGCGGTTATTAAATATTACTAAAACGCCTCCTTATGAACTTATTCTGAAAACCTTCTTTCAAGAGTTACGCACTATTTTAACGTAAGTTTAAGAAAAAACTTACGAACGTTTTGTGAAACACATTTACGATTTTCGTAACTTTAAACGTAAGCGTAAAGTTACGAAAATACTTACGAAAAACTTACGCAATGTTAGTAAAACGCTGCCTTGGTCATTTGTTCACAGCATAATTACGAATGTAATATAAAACTATTACAATAACAAAACAATAAACTCTACACTGCCAACTTTTTCAATTTCTGTTTGTAAGTGATGATAATTTATTTCTGAAAACTTTATAGTAATTTTTTCCTTAAAATTTTCATTAACTAAACAATCTATATTCTAATATATGTTTTTAATAGAGGGCCGAATTGACCTGTGCCGAGTTGACCCGTGCTGAGTTGGTATAGCGCCCATTCTCAATAAAATAAAGCATTTGACGTTGAAAAATATTAAAAATTTGATGTTGTCATTGTGTCATTTTTTATCGCTGAAGTAAAAGTTTAGGGTATTTTGCAAGTTTGCCAGAAATATTTTGAAGAAACTATGATATAACAGGGTGGCATTTATTTTGGGAATGACACTGAATTTCTTCGGTAACGTAGATTTCAGATCTAATAATGCAACATATTGGCTGCATATTAACAACAAATGTCTTTAAAATATATCAAAATCTGTAAATTCTCTATCTAGAGGGACTTTCTAACCTAGGAAAATTCAAGGAAGTTGGGTACCTTGCTAATTTTCAGTTAATTTCTTCAAAGTTAAATATTCGTAGAAAGCAAAAATAGTCAATTTTTGAAATGATTATTTTATGTCTTCATTCAAAGGATATATATCATATATAATATATGAGAGGTCGAATGCATACACAAATGTTGTATCAGCAATTTTTTTTCAAAACATTCAACTTTTCACTTTCTTAATATTTAGAAAATTTATTGCTAATCAGTTCTATATTTATCCCCAGGATGTCACGTATTTTTCATTTTATTCAAATGCAAGTAAAGGTTGAGAAAACAATTTTATTTTTTTGTAAAATAATGTATATTTATGGATATTATTTTAACATTATTATATATAGAATGAAATACGGTCAGTAAGCTCTTTGCAGAAACGAATTAGTTGTTGCTGAGAACATCAATATCTTGTAAAATATTTTTAACATTTTTGCTGGTACATCAACATATTATTAACATATCTTTCCTTTGTAAATATAATTTTGTATCTTCTTACATCTAATACAAGGTAACCGTTACTAACAGGCATGATAATCCCAACTTTATCTTTATTTTTTTCAAAAATTGTTGAATTGTAAGTTGGAGTAACGTATGTTTCACACTCGCTTATTTATGAACTTAATTTCGGAATTGAAACTTTCATGTAAAATCGACTTTTTTTATTTAGGAATGAAATGTACATCATTCTATTGTCATAAAAATGCGATTTTATGTTTTTATATATGCATGTGTAAACAATATAAAGTCTGTTTGATAAAAGTAACGTTTGTTTCACTGTGGTTACTTAAAAAAGTTAAAACTCGACCAAAGTTATCAAAATTTACTTACTAATGTCAAATAGAAGTTAATGTTGCTGTTATACGTGCTTTCTGGCTTCAATTCCCCTTTTTATAAACTTACTTTAAAAAGTTGATAACGTTTGTTTCTGTAAGTTTAACGTATGTTTCATGTTTACATTGAAAGTGGGTTAAAAAATGACGCAAGACCGTTTAACCCGCCATAATTTGCGGTTAATATATCAGAGTTACACACATGTTAATTTTCTTTCTTGTTTGGATTCTTCTTTAAATGGCTTGGCTCTTAAATAATGGTAACGTATGTTTCTTTTTAAAATGCTGTTGAAAAGATTTGAATAAAAAATGAAAATTTCCGAAAATATAATGATATTTGAGAGGCTGCAAGCTTATTTTTACTTATAATTATATATATGCTGTATTATTAAGCATGCATCGATTCAATTATGTAATTTTGGTTCCACTTATTATTGTTTAAGGTTTGTCACTATTTATTTATATGCATTTGGCGACATTTGATCATCCATTATATCAATGAGATTTTAACAGTCAAATATAATTTTTACCAATAATCAAAGTTCATATACACACAGCAATGACTAATTGCACATGTTTCGTTTATTCTGGAACTTATTTTTCTGAGACACAATTTCAAAGTTGAAAATTCTAGGTGGCGACAGTAACGTATGTTACATTTTAGGGTATTTAATGGTACTTGTAAAAGAAAAATAACAGATAGAAATATAAAACTGAGAGTGTCCCTATTAGACAAAGTGGCAGCCACCTTTCTAACGACATTTTGACCTCAAGAAAAACCTTCGTATAAGAGCTACCCAGTGGAACATCAAATGCTGTGTCTTATTGAGAATGAGCGATAGGGCCGATTTGACCCTTTACCCAAGAATATGACGTCGCCAACCTTCTTTGATTGCTTCACAAAGAGGCGTCCACCACGATGGTTTCTCTAGTTTTTCTTGCAGATCCTCTTCAATGATCATCATCGTGCTTCTCTCAAAATGAGCATGCCAACAACAGTTTCAGTAGGCCTATTTGTGCCGGCTCGCCACGGCGAGCCGGTATTACGGTAGGATTTTACTGAGAAACAACCTAAAACTCCGAAGCTATCCAAAAATTTAATCGAAGCTTGGCTTCCAGCTTTCTACAAAATTTATCTATCAGGGCTAGGATCCAAAATTATTTAGCCAATCAAATTTAATCTTACATAGCGTCAAAAAACCTTCAATTTTCACGCCATTTTTAAAAATCAGCAAGTATTGTTTTGAGCGCAAAGATATAATGATGATTAAAATGTTTGTCTTTATGAATTCTTTTCAATAAATCATATTTACACTGACTTCTGATTTAGCGATTTCACCTGTTTTCTCTGTAGTAAGTTTTCGTTTGGTTAATTAACATAAGTGCATAAGTGCATCTGGTTCTGTGCATTTTTTATTTTTCCTTTTTTCCGGTCATTTTATCCTTTCCGGTATTTAGTGTATGTATTTACTGGCCGGGATCCGGGACGCCCGGGATCCGGGATCGTATAAGATATGGAGGAAAAACCTAATGAACTATATTTGTGTTGATTGTTGTCGTAATGAAAGGCCATTAAACGTTAATTTTTTTATTGTATATAATGAACGTTAAATTAATTTAACTTAGAATATAGATATATTTAGAGCTATTTATTAACAAACTTAAAATGCGGAAATCACAATACTTATAATTATATGCCTAATTAATTGGAAAAATCAAAGACTATTTCTTGAATTGGTCAAATCCCGGGATCCCTATATGTTTTAAAACGATCCCAGCTTTTCTGAAAACTATATACTTGAACCTGAAAACTATATTCTTGAACTGGTCAATTCCCGGATCCCTATATGTTTTAATACGATCCCGGCTTATCTGAAAACATCTTCTTAGACTGGTCAATATCTGGGATCCCTATATTTTTTAATACAATCCCGGCTTTTCTGGCTGATTTGATTGACAACTTGTGTAAACTTTAGGACTTGTGTCTTTCACTCATTCCAATACTAAATAACATACATGTATCACAACTTAATTTTGTATAAAGAGACATCTTTATGAAATCTACCTATCTAACATTTTGTGGTCAAGGTCAACAGGCCATATAGTAAATGTGCATAGACATAGGTTCTTCATTCTATCTGTTTACATGCACCTTCATATATACTCATACTCATCTTGGTTAAACTGAGAGAACTTTATATGTCACTTTCAGTCAATGAGTTTAAGATTTTGAATTTACTGGCCCGAATTCCAGTTTTGAATTTATTCTACTAAATAATTAACAAAATTTTCTTAAATTTACACTGGCCTGAACTTATATACACTGGCCATCGGGCACCGGGCCAGTGTTGACTTCACTTTTATTTTGATGTTCGCTGAAGTCTCTTCAGCTAACAGAACTGTCATTTTTACATTTAAACACACCCCTTGAAAAAAATTACGAAGCGAGTCGCTACTAGCTTTTTTAAAAGCTAACCTTGTTTACTTTTAAGTCGAATGACGGCACAGGCTAAAACGCAGACGCTTTTGCGGGGGATACTAATCGACGGTCTCCACAAAATCGACGGTCTTTGACGGTCTCCAAAGACCGTAAAGACCGTCGATTGTAGAGTAGGTTATAACACAAATCGACGGTCTCGCGATGAATTGATAAGAATAATTTAGAAATAATTAATAACAGGTCAATTAACATTTTTCTTTTACGACGATACTTTTTTAATTTCAATATTTAAGGATATTAATGGGGAAAGAAATGAATAGATAAAAAAGGGGGAAATATAAAAAAATATATATATAAAACTAAACAAATCGACGGTCTCGTGATTATACATGAATTAAATGGATATTATATAGTTATTAATTATTTTAGCCGGTCAATAAGCCAAGTCTCTAAGACGATAATTTATTGATTTCAGTATTTTTTATAATTTGTGAAATAACAAATACGATTTAGAAATTATAAAGATAAAACATAATTAACTTGCCATTTTTTAAGACAATAAAATATATTGGAATATAAAAATGCTATTAAATTTTTTACTAAATATCCATGTCTAATATTTTATTTATATTATTATTAGTAGTAGTAGTACTTATAGTAGCATAGTAGCAGTAGTATAATTTTGATGTTTTAGCTTTTAAACATACATACATAAATTTGTGAGTTTATGCACATTTGTATATATTCTAAAGACCGTCGAAGACCGTCAATGGGTAGAGAGACCGTCGATTTGTAAGTTTATAGATATCGACGGTATCATGGTAAAGTTTTATGTCTACAAAGGCCGTCGATTGTAGTAGACGGTTGATTAGCATGTTACTATACAAATCGACGACGGTCTCGTGATTATACATAAATTTAATAGATATTATATAGTAATTAATTAATTTAGCCAATAATTTTTGTATTTATGAGTGTTTTTTTGTTTGGTTTTTTTTTTTGTATTTCTTTTTTTAAATATCAACTTCATCGATAATATTATTATTTGTATAAGTAATAATAGTATACTCACAATTATTTTAACATAAAAAATGTTAATTTGTAAGTTTGCACACAATTGTGTAAGACCGTCGAAGACCGTCAACAGGGAGAGACCGTCGATTATAGTCTACAGTAGTTTTATAAATATCGACGGTCTCGTGAAGACCGTCGATTAGTAGGTTACTATACAAATCGACGGTCTCGTGGTATTAATTTATGTAGCCGGCAAATAAGCGTTTTCTCTAAGACGATAGATAATTGCTATTTTTCCAGTTTTTTTTTTTTTCTATTCCTTTTTTATTTTTATTTTTACATCAACTTCATTGGTATCGTTATCTTTATTAGCAGTAATAGAAATATAATCTCATTTTTTAACATATAATATTAATTTGTAAGTTAACGCACTATTGTGTAAGACCGTCAAAGACTGTCAACATGGAGAGACCGTCGATTATTAGATTGAAGACCGTCAATGAGGAGAGACCGTCAATTAGTAGTATAATAAATATCGACGGTCTCGTGGTATGGTTATATCTCCAAAGACCATTGATTGTAGGAGACCGTCGATTAGTAGGTTACTATACGAATCGACGGTCTCCTGTTATAAATTTATGTAGCCAGCCAATAAGCCTTTTCTTTAAGACGATAGTTTACTGGTGTCAAAAAATTTTAATGACTTGTAAAAAAGCAAATAAGATTTTCCTCAAAGAGAAAGATAAATCATAATTATTATGATTTTTTGATGATTGTCAATTAATCGATAGATCATTATTTTTCCAGTTTTTCCCCCTTTTTGAATTTATGATTGTATTATTTTTTAATATCAACTTCATCAACATTATTATCATTTGTATCTGTTATAGTAGTATACTCACAATTATTTTAACATAAAAAATGTTAATTTGTAAGTTTGCTCACAATTGTGTAAGACTGTCGAAGACCGTCAACAAGGAGAGACCGTCGATTATAGCGTACAGTAGTTTTATAAATATCGACGGTCTCCACGATTAGTAGGTTACTATACAAATCGACGGTCTCCTGGTATTAATTTTTGTAGCTGGCAAATAAGCGTTTTCTCTAAGACGATAGTTTATTAATGAAAAAAAAAATAAATAAAAAATTCTACAAAAACAACAGTTTTTCTTCAAAATTATATAAGAATTGCGAACTAACTATATTAAACGTTAATATTATGTTCATATAGCGTGCTGGTTCTTTAAACATCAACTTTCAATTATGATAATTTATTCATTCTCTAGCTGTGGAACATTGAAAACATGTTTGCTTATCACGCCCTTATCATTGCATGTATATAATTTCATGTTGTATTAACAAGATACATGTATTTTATACGTTCTGTTCTGATCATTAATCGACTGATCTCTCTCAGGCCCCTAGCTACGTTTCATGCTATATTATTGCATAACACACAAATATCGCACTAAAGGCGGGGGTTGCAAATTGCGGTAACATACTCTAACAATTATTTATGACCCAGTGACATCTGCCCAATTAAACGCTGCTGTTTAATGGTATTCCTGATTAATATCATTTTATAGCAGAAATTTCCTTCACATACATCAGACATCGATGATGTTCTTGTATTAAGCAGATCTCTTCGAATATCTATCCTTAATTTATTGAACTTTTATAGAAATATTCAGGTTAGATAGTTTCACCCATTCGTTCATTGTATTTACTCATTACATTTACATTTTTACGGCTGCGTTTTTATTGACGCTATACGTTATAAACGAAAAAATGTCAAGTCTTCTGGATATATTTTGGGACCTTATAATATTTAATGCGATTATGAACATATAGAACGGTAATGAAAATGGGTGGATTTGTTTCAACCTTTTTCCTTTTACAATGCATTGTGTTTTAGCCAGGATAAATGTTTCGTTCCTGCTACAGAACGTATTATTTCCATTTGTAGATATTTATTGACTTTTGTATAATAAACTAACTTACTCGATCTATCATTGATATTTGGTACCTTTATTAATATACCGATTTATAGCTTTAAATGGACAGAAAATTAAAATAATTTCATTCTAAATTACTTCTGCACCATTGACTTAGACTAATAATAAATCACCAGGCTATGATAAATTAATATGTGAAGTTTTTAAAGCAACCTACGACATCATGTCTCCATTGTTGCTCAAACTCTACAATAGATTGTTTATTAATAGTGAATATCCTAAAGTTTGGGGGGAGGGTATCATCACGCCTGTTTTCAAAAAAGGAGATGTTAATGATGCTAAAAATTACAGAGGGATTACACTTATTAATATTCTTGCGAAAATTTATTCCCAGATATTGTTAAATAGACTTAGTAAGTTGTCAATAAAACATGATAAAATTTGTAGTAAACAATTTGGTTTCCAAAAAGGAAAATCAGTGTCTGATTGTATTTTTATTTTTCATGCAGTTATATCAAATGTTCTAAATTCGGGTAATAAGTTATATTGTATTTTTGTTGATAACGAAACATGTTTTGATAAAATAGATAGATCGTTTTTGTGGCAAAAGCTTATTGCAGAAAATATTAGCACGCGATTTGTTAAAGCAATAAAATCAATGTACACTACTGTAAAATCATGTGTAAGGTATAATTCTACATATTCAGATTTTTTCAATTCTCATATAGGCTTGAAACAGGGAGATCCGAGCTCACCTCTGATCTTCATGTTCTTCGTAAATGACCTTATAGACAATATAAACACTGATTTAGAAGGTATTTTTACAATTAACGAACTTAAGCTTTTTCTCATTTTATTTGCAGACGACCAAGTACTTTTTGCTAAATCCCCTGAATCTCTACAGGCAATGCTAACGGATATTGAAACTTATTGTAATACATGGGGTTTGAAAATAAATACATCTAAAACAAAAGCAATGATTTTTGAAAAAGGCAGGCATACACAGCACATTTTTTATATTTACAACACACCAATCGAACTTGTAGAATCATTTAAATACCTTGGAATTACCCTCTTTAAAAATGGCAATTGGTTTAGAACTCAAAATAGAATAGCTCAACATGCCTCATTTGCTTTACATAACCTGTTTAAAGTATTTAAAAATATAGAACTGCCAACATATCAGAAATGTAAATTGTTTGATTCTCTAGTCGGTTCCATTTTGAATTATAATTCGGAGATATGGGGAATGCACGATGCTAAAGATATAGAAGTTATTCATACTAAATTTTTGCGTAGAGTCTTAGGGGTTAAAAAATCTACTAACTTGTCAGCACTTTATGGTGAGCTTGGTCGTTACCCGTTACATATTACTAGAAAACTTAACATGATAAGATATTGGTCAAAAATACTTAAACTTAATGATGCATCACTTGTTAAGCAGACGTATTTACTTCTTAAGTCAGACACAGATGTTGGTCGAAATTATAACGGAAAAAATTGGGCTTCTTTTATCAAAGACACCTTGTCAAGTCTTGGCTTTTCATATATTTGGGACAATCAGTTTGATATAGATATACCATATAATACTATTAAACAAAGATTAATTGACACCTTTCTACAAAGTTGGTATGCATCTATCAATAATTCACCAAGATTACAAACATATTGTATATTTAAACATTCTTTTGAAATGGAAAAGTATTTAGATTATGTCCAAGAAAGTAAATATAGAACTGCTTTAACTAGATTTCGAACTTCTTCCCATAATTTATTTATAGAAACTGGTAGATACGAAAACATTCCTAGAGAACAGCGATTATGTAAATCATGCAATATGAAGCAAATAGAGAGTGAATACCACTTTCTCCTTGTGTGTCCCAACTACCGAGATCTTCGAACAAAATATTTTAAAAAATACTACTGCCATTGGCCTACTATGAATAAATTAGATAGTATCTTTTCGTCAGACTCAAAGAAAACTATATGTGCCTTAGCTAAATTTTTGTATTGGGCAAATCATAAACGTATATCTTAATCTGATATTTTTTCTGAAAAACTATATTGTTGATAAGTACAAGTATTATTTGTTCCCATATTAACTTGTATTCTTCAGAAAACTTGTGTATAATTGTTAACTGCTATTTTTCTCACTGTACATGTGTATCATTGTAAATTGGCTATAAGCAATGTATTTTGTTTTATGCTTAATAAAATTCGTATTCGTATTCGTATTCGTATTATTACTGTATTTTTTTGCATTAAAAATACCCGTTAATCATTCTAAACTATTGACATTAATCACTGAAAATAAAAGTTTTATTGCCTATTTGTCAATCTGTCTTTCAATTTTAATTACGTATATAATCTGGAGACCGTCGATTTGTGTAATAACCTACTAATCGACGGTCTCCTACAATTGACGGTCTTCGATGGTCTTTGGAGACCGGGGACCGTCGAAGACCGGAGACCGGAGACCGTCGATTAGTATCCCCCCGCTTTTGCAGACAATGTAGGATATACAGTATAGTAAAACGCAGACAATAATTATATATAGAGTGTTTTTCACAAAACGCAGACCAAGAAGGTGTAAACAACACCCTTCAAAGTTGTTAAGATTTGTATTTTGTATTTTTAAGATCAAAATTTTAAATTTTAGAGATATTTGGTATTAATATTAAAATAATAAATTAGAATTTTAAAGAATAGAAATATTTTTTATGATTTTTTAGTAAGAAATACAGTAATAAATAGTGATCGATATAAAAAGGTGTTGTTGTTTTTTTGACATACTATGCTTAACTTTTATAAATTTAACATAAAATGTCTAATGTAAGTTTTGTTAACTTTAATGAGGAGAATTTTAATGGGGACAATAGAGTAAATTTCAAAATAAACTTAAAGAACAAAACATATTTTTATTTGATTTTTATATGTCCATCTATAAAGTAATCATCAAATAGTTAATAAAACAATGTTATAAAGCATTTATAATTATTTTAAAGAAAAACAATGTGGTGTAAAAATATAATATTATTAAAAAAACATGTTTATCATAAAATTATATCAAATCACTATATATATCTATATTGTCTGCGTTTCTTGCACTATATATACATATAACTCTATATATTGTCTGCATTTTACTATATGTTCTATATTGTTAAAAAAAGAAATACAAGTCTGCAAAATTCATTTTCACTATATATCTATATTGTCTGCTTTTCCCGCAATTACTATAAACTCTATATCGTCTGCATTTTATAATTTGTTATATACTGTTAATTAAAGAAATACTTTTGTAAGTCTGCATGAATGAATGAAGTTAAAGCTTAATGAGGGTCCATCCGCCCTTTCGGGCACAAAATGCAGCTTGCGCTGTCGAGTACGGACCCCGGACATGTCACCAGTCATGTCCTTAAAGAGTTAATTTTGAAGCACAAAGTGGTGATAATTTACCTCCATGCAATTTCCACGGAGTATTAGCCAAAGATATGAATTTTGAGCCGAAAGTAGGTCACTGTACGGCGGTCAATGAGAACCTAAATGAACAGTAACCCGTGACAATAGGAAAGGTGGTTAGCCCTGAAAAGGGCTGTTTGCGCCAGCTATAGGCCTGCCTTTCAAGCCGTCTAACCGTGCTAGGGGCTCACGCACCCTAGCACGCCGTCCTCGTCGACCCAAGCGCCTACTTTGTAGGGCCACTCCCCTCGGCATTAGTCAGGACACCGGCAGCTGGTCCGCAGTTGTTGACGAAGTAGGAGTTCCGTAGTTAGCGCCCACGGTTGAAGGCAAAGTTTAAGTTGTCTACCAGCCAAGCTGTAAATCTTCTGCCGATGCCCTGTGCCTTCTCAGCGACGTGCACGCTCCGAGGGGAAGTGAGTAGTTGTAAGTCTGCAAAATTCATTTTCACTATATATCTATATATTTCTGGTAGGAATGATACTACGTTATCGCGCACCTGCTGAATGCTCCCACTTGGACCATTTTTTCCATAGGCACTTGGTTTCGGGATAAAATAACCCTTTTAGAGGTTTGTAGAACTCAAATTTGATTGAATGTAACGATTTTTTTAACGTAGGTGTCTCTTTTTAGTAATATCGGAAAAATGACGGTTTTAGAAAAGAGACATCTACGTTAAAAAAATTGTAACATTCAATTATATTTGAGTTCTACAAACCTCTCAAAGGGTTTTTTTATCCCGAAACCAAGTGCCTATGACCGGAACATAAACCGAGTTATGTTAACAAATTTTTCTAGATTAATTTCAAATATTTCTATTCAAAAGTCAGTTTTTTAAAGTTTTTTTTTCATAAAAATGGAAAATGCTCCCACTCGGACTCGATTTCAGAGATGCTCCCACTCGGACCCAAATATATTCATTTTGAAAGCACATTGCTGTGTTAAGCTTTTATGGATTATTCTCACATTTTTACACCATTTTGACAATAACTACTGTGTTTGGCAACATTAACTTTTCCTTCTTTTTACAGAGATCACTTCTTTGATTCTGAAGAATGATGGCAGGAACAAGGTGCCATGGCAAAGTTTCAACTGACAGGGTCACTATACAAAAATGTGTACTTGGCTTGTGTTGGATCCGAAGGGATGATTCAAAATTATTGCCAACAACAAAGCTAGGACTATAAGACTTTAAATGGACAGTTTGGTTCTCAAGAATAAAGTTTTGTTTAGATGTTAAAAAAATGGTGGTGTTTTATAAAGAAGTCATTATACATTATTTAGTACCATACTGGATTAAGATTCTGTTGGACTTGTACACATATTAGAGGCCTGCGTTTATTCAATAATTGCTGACTTTAATATCTTGTTAATAATTTAAAACCCAATGATTTGCGTTTTTAAGTACGAAAGTTATCATGTGTACGTATTTTTACCTAAAATAACAAAATTAAATAAATAAGAAAACAAAGATCACAGTTATTTCTTTATCACAGTCTTTACGTTATCTTGGTAATTAAAGATCCTGTAAGTTATATTTCAGGTTGTTATTTATATGTATATAATAATGTTACTAAAACAATTTTCAAACATTAAGGAATATGTAAAATACGTACTGCAAATGCTTGTCCACATTATATGTAATCATTAAAATATACATGTATGCATTCATTTCTTATTGAAACTATATTTCTAATTACCTTCCTTTATGAAATGTTAATTCGGTATTATCTTTACAAATAATGCTTTTTGGAACAAACAATATTAATAAATCTTCATTTGAGCATTATATTTATGATATAAAACCATACAAACATGATTTCAGGATATTTAAATGACGTTAAAATAATAACAATATGAATACAAGAAGGAATCACAGACAGTAAAATCCCCCGCCGAAAAGGAGGAGGGGAAGTAACCCTTACATACATGTAAAAATTCCAAGAAATGACACTTGTGAAAAGTAATGAAAAGTTATAGCCTAGACATTATAAATCATGACAAAAATAACACTCCCATGAAAAGAAACAAAGAAAAAACAATAAAGAAGCATTAAGTGAACTCTTCTGGTCCTTATGCTCTGCTATTCACTTCTATTAAACATGTTCAATATAAAGTTTCAAGTTTATATCTCAAATACCTTTAGAGGTATATGGTCCTTGCAAACTAATCATAGTGAATACAAAGAGCAATAACTCCAAAACTGGAGAGTTGTCATTCTTGTTTGCGGTATTTTACTTAATTGAAATCCATCCTCCAGTGAAATTTCAGATGAATTGATCATTTATGACGCATTGTCCAAAAATTAACGCAAAAACTGAACAAAATACAATTACTTCAAAGAACTATTATTCTTGTGTTTTCTAGAGTATTCCTCCTCGCTGAGATATATATCCACAGTTGGTATCTAAAATATTTGCTCCATCTATGCCGTGTCAAGATGTCCTGCCATGTGCTTCCTTACGTCGCAATGTCACAGTATATAAACGATTTGTACCCCAACCGGATCTTGTGAGACGATCTCAACACCAGTTCAGTACAAACAGGCGGGGTGACCAATAAAACTTTTTAAGACGGCTTGCATTTAATCTGAGACGGTATGTAAACATTTGAATCATATTAAGAAATATTTTTTCTTTGCTTATAGATACATTTATATCCAGCTTCTTTAAATTAATGCGCATAAAACGCTTTGCTCTTCGCTTCGTGTTTTGTTTATGTCAACACACGCCGATTACACAAGCAAATGTATGCCTAAAAATATTTTTTTCACTATAACTCATATCTGAATCTTAACTTTATTGTCTAAACTTGTCTTACCGCACAGACACTTGTGTGGATATCTTTAAATATTGATAAAAACACAGTAAATAATAGAGGCGAACATTCTGATAACTGTACCCGTCTTGCTAAAACAATTTTAATGATCTGTACCCTACTTGCGTTTTCACTGAACCATAACTTGCGAGTCACTTTTGATGATTTTTATTGTTTTTGTCCTATTTTCCAAATTATATCTTGCAGAAATTGACATTATTGTGTCACAAGAGCATGACATATCTTTTAGTTCTATATAAGTAACCAATACTGCACATTAATGGACCTTCATCATGTTCTCACTTTCCATGGAAATACAAGCATGAAGTAGCTGGTAATACGAATTAGAAAGAAAATTATTTCTTGACAGGAATTATCAACCAACAAATCTTATCTTCATTAAACATTCATTTTTCTTTGAAAAGATATAAAGCTAAGATATAACATAAGTACTATAAACGTTTCTACTATTAAGTTCAACGGCATTGTTGTTAGTCTTGACGTGACCGTTATATAACGTCACATATCAATCCATCATCCTCGAAAGATCATCACAGGATTACTTATTTCAACATGTTGAAAGCTTTACACGTACCTTTGATTTCATTATGCTTTTTGAAACACGGTTTTATATTCTCATAAATGCCTTGTATTCTATTTCTTACATGCGCGACTGGGATCACTCATAATAAATCATTTTAAGGAGTTAATTCCTGCATATTGTTGTTAAATGTGTAAAAGGTAGTTTTCACTCTTGCAAGTTTATTTCCACTTATTTTTAAATAGTTATCAGTCTTGCCAGTGTCTAAGACAACCTGTTAGTGTTCTTTTCACACAACTTGAAAAGTTTATCATTGGCTATCATAAGTGATCTTAAGTCAAAAGATATATATATATATCCAGTTCCTTTCTATAAATTGCCATATACATGTATTTCAGATGGATTTGGATGAATCATTTGTAGTTGAGGGTCTTGGCAGTAGCTTTCGTGTAACAAACATTCCCCTTAAAACACAACTTAAATGTGGGATCTGTGGAATAATTTGACTCCAAGTTTAAACTTAAACTCTTAGTCTTCTGTACTAAAAGCTTATCTTTTGTCGATGTGTAAACATCTTTAACAGGCGTTTTGATGTTTTGACATTTCTTGATTGGAGAGTCCTTCTTGTCTTGAAACTTTTACTGTTTTTGTAATATCATTTGCTTTTAAAGTCCTTTTTTATTTTTTTTTTCAATTCTTTTGGAATTATATTTACGTCTTTGGAGTATGATTTTAATGTTTATGTTATTGTTGTCAAACTGAGAAATTGTTATTTTAAGCTTTTGTTCTTATGTCATTATTGTGAACAATAGTGTTTCCGATTTGTTTTTAAGAGAAAGGGGGCAATTAAGACAATTGAATTCTTCCATTTTGCCTGTCAATAAACAAATAAATACGTTAAATGATAAACGTTCTCTCCATTAAATCTTTTAAAATACTCACAAGTCAGGGTACAGATAAAATTCGTAAACTCACAAGTAGGGTTCACAATCACCAGCAAGTAACGTTCAGTTTACGGAATTGACCTCCTTGGTTAAACTCTTAATTTAATGTTCAAAATACAGCAATGTTTTTTTGCAGATGACTAAATTATCGTTTGTTATTGATTATTTTAGTAGTTCGATATCACAATTCAATGTTTAACTAAATAAACCTTGAAATAAGACAGATTTTTGTTCGTGTTCAGTGTTGATCACATGAAGGCAGTTCGTGAGTTTCGATTATTGGCGACGCCGGTGAGCGGCGTCGTCTTATATGGAATGCTTTTTATTTTTGCCTATGGAAGGAGCTGTTATTATTAGCAGTTAATTTCATGTTGAGTTAATTAGATTTATTTTGATCCGTAAAAATCAAGTAAACAAATATGTTGTTATATTTGTATTTAATTACTTTATATAAAAAGCATGTGCATTGTGATATTATTTTCACGAAATTGCAGGCTCTGTTTAACAGCTTGTCCCTTAGCTTTATTGGCAATATTAAAACCCGGATTTCGAATATCGTTGTGGTCTACATTGATGCTGTATTCTTTATCATTCATTTATTTATTTTCAAAATTTTCCTACAAGAAGAACGTTCACCTGCAAATGAGTATAAGGATAGGTAATGGAACAGTTGTAAACGATTATCCTATTGATTTTATCCATATTACGTTTCTCTATTGCACAGAATGATTGTTTTTACAAAGTGTACCGGTATCCGGATGTTGAAAGCTATCCGATTTTCTGCAATAACTGCTGTCACATGGTCATCTATTTTTTTATGAATACTTAACCATTAATTTTCATGGCTTAATAAAACTGACTGAGCTGCAACATTTCGTAATTTTAATGTTTAGGGTGTTCTTTTGGGTTTCAGGTTTTCTCTCTTTTAAGGGGAAGTAACTCATGTTTACTAAATTATTTGTTCTTTTCTGTCTACTCTATCTTTAGTATTACTTACTATTTTTTGTTTTTTTATGAAATTTACCAGTTGTAAGGTCATCAAAAGCAGAGAGGCCCTGATGAGTGAATATTGATATATATTTTTACTGGCTTGATATACCCTAGACCAGATTTTTCTAGTTTGTTCAGTTGGAACATACCTATAGGTATTCTGCTAGAGGCATCTTCTAATCACTATGTGAAATTATCATTTTCTATGTGTTTGTATATGAATTGTTACTAAAATAACCTTTGGTAAAAATGAAAGGTAGAATATTTAAGCTATACATATAGGTGCTCATTTTAAACACTTGATTACATTATATGGAGTTAGTTATACATTGTATAGTAAAGTCTAATGGAAGGTTAAAAGAGGGACAGTATTTGTTACTGTAAGAGATATGCATTTAATGTTTAGACACTAACACAACTTAATCTGTATGACATGATATAGACTATTTGAGATTTTTTTTTACTTTTATACTATACAATATCATGTACATTATTTTTTTTACCGCCTCCGTGGTCGACTGGGGTTAGAGTCGATGACTTCTAATCCAGTTACCTCTCTGGCGTGGGTTCAATCCCCGGGAGATGCTTTGGTAGTTTAGCGCGGAGGAAGGTTGTCTAGTACTGGTGTAACTCTCCAGGAACGATGGTTAGGAAACTACCCGCCTATATGACAGAAATACTGTTGAAAAAGGCGTAAAATGAAACAAACAAACAAACAAAAACAAAATAGTTTTCTTTCTACAAGATTATGAATTCCTGTTAATAGGATGTTATATTTATTTTTAATGGAACCTGAGAATTATTAATGTAATGTGCATACAAGTGTATCATAGTATATGGATATAATGTGTATTTCTGTATTTAAAGACTTACAGTTATGATGGATGAGACTTGCATTTAAATTTATAAATGATAATGCATGTATTGATCAGTCTACAGGTTATAGTTCTTTATACCCAGTGTTAGCTGGCTAATAATAGTATCTATAACAGAGTTTATATATTCTACTAGATTTTGAATTCCATCCATTAGTACCAATATTAATGTTAATGTTAGGATTTCATATTTATTTAATAGAAACTGGGAATTATTAATGTTATGTGCATACATGTATATCTTAGTATATTGATATGATGACTGATGAGACTTATAATATTTCTGAATTTAAAGAGTTACAGTTATGTCATTATTATTAAAGGGATGAGACTTTCATTTAAAGTTATAAATGATAATACATGTATTGATTGAAAATGTCCTGAAACTTGGATCAAGCAATATAATTGATAAAGTCTCAAAAAATCATATTTTGAATGGTTATTCTAATTTTTTTCTAACATGTGCATAGATTGAAAAGGACAGCTTCTGTCTTATCTATTTGTAATGGAGGGACACCGGTCTCAATTTCCAAGCTTAGGTCTCTTGAGTCAACCCGGCAACAGACTTTTCATAGAGTAGATTTTTACTTGCCCTTGAATAAATTTGTACACTAAATTTTATAGCGGGTGATTTTTGCCACATGAAAACCAACAAAGTACAAAAAAGTAACAGGGCGCCAGACACAAAGTGGTGTGTTTGTTGCATTTACATGTTTTCGCCCAGTGCCCTTGATGCAAAATACAAATCAGCCTTCATAAAATTTCTTATCATAGAAAAAGGGTTAGTTTTTTATCCGTACAAAAAATAGATATTGTACATGTATTAATTAGCACAGTTATCATATGTTCACTTTCAAATTAACCTGTTATAAATAATGGCACAACCAATAGTTTACTGTCTAAGCCCTTTTTAGTAAAAATAATTATACATAATATATAAATTGTTATTTTAATTTAGACTATGAGTATGTAAGGTTTTTATTTCTCAATTATTAATTAAGAATTAATTATCTGTTAATTTAAAAATCTAAATATCTGTCACGGTTTAGAACTGTTCACTATTTAGGCCAGAAAATGTGTAAGCGGCCAGATATAGTTCAATCGCTTACAGCCGCGGTACATTATTCTGTGGGTCACAGGTTTGAGTTCTGGTCAAGCTGAAAGTTTTTCTCATCCAGTGACTGCATATAACCATGAGTTTAATTCACTATGCTCTGTAAACATCAGAAATTCAAGGACATAAACCAATAGAGTGGGGAAATATGTTGTGGTTTAGAACTATTTCATTATTAAAGAGAAAATGTGTAGCCGGCCGGATAGTTCAGTTGGTCTTCTGAAAGTCATGGGTTCGAGTCATGGTCAGGCAGTTTAAGTCAGGGTTTAGAAGTGGTTTTTCAACTGTCACATGTTTGATTCATTTAATAGATTGTATTTTATTTGAAATGGACAAAGGCAGTATTGCATGATACTTTTAGATCTACAAAAAGCATTTGATACAGTTGATCACACTATACTGCACATGAAGAAGTTCTTTTTCTTCTTCTTCATGGAACTTCAAGCATCTGCCATATGTAATGACATTCTTACATGGTTCAAGTCTTATCTCTGATAGCAGCTGGTTGATGTGGCTGGTACTCCTTCTACTGCTGCTCTGAGTACCTATAATGTCCCCCTGATGTTCATTTTAGGTCCTCTTTTATGTCTAATATATGTCAATGACATGTCTGCAACCTAAGCAATAAGCTTTTATTATATGCACAGGCACAAGTATCAGACCTGGGAAGAAAAAATATGACCAGATTGATAAAAAAACTTGTGTTCATCTTAAAATTATCACAAACCACGGATTTATATAAATCCGTGCACAAACCAAAAAAAATGTAAATAATGACCCCCTTTAAAATATACTTTAAGTTAATAGTATATTTTTAAAGGGGGTCATTATTTACATTTTTTTTTTTTTGGTTTTTGACACTTTTAAGATGAACACAGTTTTTTTTATCAATCTGGTCATACGTTTTCTTCCCAGGTCCAATACTCGTGCCTGTGATTATATGATGATGACTCAGGTATCCTTGTATTTGGTAAAATAAATCGTAAGGTTAGTTAATTGACTATAAATTGCTTTGTATCTTGGCAAGACAGAGTCTTTTCTTTTTGGTTTAAGTTTCAACTTTAACTGGGCCTAGCCTTTCAGGTCACATGAAATGGTACTGCTATAAAGTACACATCTTTTGTTAAGTATTTAGGTGCAAACCTGGATTAAATTCTTTTGGCGTCGCCCTTTGATGCTTTGCATCAATGCTTTTCTTGTTTTATAGCTGTAATATTAATGCTAACATTTATATTTTGCATAACTTAAACGTTTAATAAAGTTTCTCTTCTACGATATAAATAAAGATTTACTAACCTAACGTCCATAAGTATCAATATAAATACCAATATATTAAATAAGTCAAGCGTCAGAAAATGGTTGACACTGACATCTTCTCACAAGATCCGGTTGGGGTTCAAATCGTTTATATACTGTGAATGTGGTTTATACCTTTTCCCATACTGGTCCCAAACACAAATTATTTTTTAATACTTTCTGCAAAACAAAACGTTATTATATTTTTAAAATGTATAATCAATTTGTTTCTTATTTCAGCGATTCTCTTTAACGAGGAATTGTTTCAACACAACCTTTTTTTCTTATTCTTAGGCCGATAAGAAGACATATTTACGAGACTGTTATGATAAAATATGTCACAACTTTAGTGATCTAAATATTACTATCGTATTTTAAAAATACTGTTTCATTGAATTCTAACTGATTATATGAATATATGAACGTGAATAAAAAGATATTTTGAAAAAATAATAATATCTTAACACAGCAATGTGCTTTCAAAATTTGTATATATTTAGGTCCGAGTGGGAGCATCTCTGAAGTTGAGTCCGAGTGGGAGCATTTTCCATTTTTATAAAAAGAATTAAGAAAAACTGACTTCTGAATAGAAATATTTGAAACTAATCTAGAAAAATGGGTAAACATGACTCGGTTTATGTTCCAGTACGTTAAAAATAATTTCCAAGAAGGTTTTCAACCTTATTTCATAAAGTCCGAGTGGGAGCATTCAGAGAAAAACACTTATACCGTTTTCAGGCCTAAACCAGGCAATAAATCTATAAAAAAAATTTTACAATTATCTCAAGTACTTTAGCCATTCTTTGGTGCGCTACATGATTTTTTAATACTCTTACGTTTTCTTATAATAAAAATGTATTTTACCTTCGAGTCGACGAAAAAATGGTCCAAGTGGGATAATTCAGCAGGTGCGCGATGACGTAGTATCCTTCCATTGTATAAAAACTGAAACTGTTCTATTTAATTAAACGCCTATTTCTATATACATATTCAATGGCGTTGTACAAAAGGATAATAAAAGTATGTACATATAGATAAAAAACACATATGCATGACAAATGAACTACAAAAAAATATGTTAAAGATATCAGCCGTGTAAAATATAAAGTATTAAAAACTTTGAAAAAAAAAAATAAATAAATAAAAGAATAGTTATAAAAAATAACAATAAAAAATAATTTAAAAGAAAATAAAAATCAATGGTTATTTCAGTAAAATTTTAAACATATTTCCACATCTCTATCAGTTTACAGCCCAACCACAATCTTAAAACAATGCGTGAAAATCTCTAAAATAGTAGGTTTTGACATTTTTCTTGAACATGTCCAAAGTCGAAGACTGTCTTATATACAGAGGCAATTTATTCCAGAGAGTTGGACCAACGGTACTAAAACTTCTGTCGTTAAATGTTTTCCTTTTGTTAAAGGGGACAGCAAAACAATAATCCATATTATCAACAGATCTGAGATTTGGTCTTTTTATGACAGGTTTGTGTAACAGTTCTGTTAGATAAACCGGAGCATTGCCCATAAAACAGTTATACATTGTACATAGTATTTTAAAATTGATCCTAGCTTTAATTGGTAACCAATGCAGTTCCAACAAAGAGTCTTTGGAACTATCATATTTTCCGCGTTGCAAAACAAGTTTAGCGCACATATTCTGGATACGCTGTAATTTCTGTAACTCACTTTCTGAAATGCCAAACAATATAGCGTTGCAATAATCCAAATGTGAGATTACAAGCGACAGTACTAGGATTTTCGTGGCGTCCTGAGTCAGATATTTGCGAATGCTCTTTATTCTCAAATAATTTAACATGGCAGTTCTACACTTGGTCTTAACATGTGTTGAGAATCTTAGGTCCTCGTCTAAGTAGGCACCTAAGTATCTTATGACACTGACATTTTGAATTTCATCACCGGCGATATCAATTTCTTTAACTGAACATTTACCAAGTTGGGCTTTACTACCAAACATAATGAATTCTGTCTTAGTGGTGTTCATTTTGAGTTTATTGGCATTCATCCAGTCATTGATGATTACAGCACTGTCTTCAAGTTGCTTTATAGCGTTAAGTTCATTGGTCACTGAAGTTGGTCGAAAGCGTTGACTAGCAATGTGGTCATCAGCAAAGCCGTATACAGATATGGATGGTGGTATCACATCAAATAGGGTTCCTGCATATGTGAGATAGAGCCACGGACCAAGACAGCTCCCCTGAGGTACACTGCATTCCAGCAATCGTGGAGTCGATTCAGTAGAATTAACACTGACGCGACAACTACGAGGTCGCAGGTACGAGTCCACCCAAGCTAACACGGTACCATTGACACCGTACTGACTGTGTAACACGTCGAGTAGAATGTTGTGGTCAACGGTGTCAAAAGCTGCACTTAGATCTATTGCAATTAGAGCTGTGACCTCTTGCTTCTCCATACCGTCTAGAAGATCATTGACAAGTCTGAGTAAAGCAGTCTCACATGAATGATGACGCCTGTATGCTGATTGATTTTTGGGTAACAAATTATGGGTATCGACATGGTTATTTAGTCTGAAAAGTGCAGCCTTTTCTATCAATTTTGAAAGAAACGATAAGTTACTGACAGGCCTATAGTTTGACAATTGTAATTCTAAACCAGACTTCTTAAGAAGGGGTCTAACGATCGCCTGTTTCCAGTGTGTTGGAAATACGCCTTTAGACAGAGATAGATTGACCAATTTGGTAATGGTTGGCAGAAGCTCATCTAGATGTGACTTTAATATATGTGTGGGTATTAAGTCCAGCTCACACGATTTGGTATTTAGTTCACAAATAAGGCTCTTCACCTGTGTTTCTGTAAGATCCTCGAAATTTTCTAAAGGTTGAATTTGTTTGACATTTGGAATGAAGCTTGGAAAATCCTGAAGTGATTTACGAATTTTAGCTATTTTGTCCATAAAAAAGTCTGCAAACTTCTCAGCTAGCTCACCGTCATTTGTAGACTGTGGCATAGGATTTTCAGCTTTAGTACCAGTTAATTCCGAAATTAAACCATAGAGTTTTTTTGAATCACCTTTGGCATTTAGAATTTTCTCACTTATTACTAGTTTTTTCTCAGAATCAATTTCTTTACAGTATCTATTCCGTGCTTCTTTAAATTTCTTGAACTGTTCTGGCTCTTTGTACTTTCTCCAAATTCTCTCTTTTTTCCGGACAATACGCTTAGATTCCAATATTGACTCATTGAACCAAGGTTTTTGAGTTCTGCATATCCTAGTTTGTTCCTTTGTTGGAGCATGTTTGTCGATAACAGATTGGATTTCTGATTCAAACAAGTTTACAAAAGTATTGACATCTTCACTATCAACTGAAATCTTCGTTAAATCATCAGAGAATTCAGAATGGGATATGCTTTTCCAGTTTCTAAATTGTACAGTTTTACTGGTAATGTTTTCTTTCTTCACATTAATGACTACGTGGACAGCACAGTGATCGGAGAGAAAAGGTCCTTGTTCACATTTAAGTACACATACACCATTAATCGATTCAGTGATAACCAAGTCTAAACAGTTTCCAGCAGTGTGTGTACTTAAGTTGACATGTTGCTCTCAACCCATAGCATGAAGGCAATTTTGAAAGTTTGTAGATGCACCACTACCATTGTCAAGGTGAAGGTTGAAGTCTCCCATAATCAACAGGTTAGAGTATGTAGGTAAGATATCTTCTATGAAATTTGAAAAGTCAGTTACAAATTGCTCACATGTGGCTAGGGATGGGGGTCTGTATAAACCAACTACGTGTACTGTTATACTTTTGAAAATGAGTTTCCATATGCCAAACTCAAAACTTTGTTTGGTCCCATGTTCCATCTTTCTCATTTTAATTTCGGTTTTACAAGTCAAAGCAACACCGCCACCAATTTTATATATACTCTATATCGTCTGCATTTTGCTTTAGGTACTGTTTATAAAAGAAATACATGTCTTTCACTATATATCTATATTGTCTGCGTTTCTCGCAAGTACTATATATACTCTAAATATCGTCTGCATTTTACTGTATGATCTATACTGTTAATAAAAGAAATACATGTCTGCAAAATTCATTTTCACTATATATCTATATTGTCTGCGTTTCTTACAAGTACTATATAGATCTACTCTATAAATTCCTGCATTTTACTTTATGTTCTATACTATCAAAACCAGAGATGTTGTGTTATCTCTGACAATCGAGTATGAAATAGCGGGTATGTTATGAATAAGCAAAAAATATCAACGCCTGAATCCCAGGCTACGATATATAGGCCACTAAAGTTATGATTATATGTAGCTTGACATCAAACAAATTGCAACACAAGCTTTCTTTAGTATTTTGCAATCAATATATATGCATGGACCTTGTAGTAAAACCCTAAAAAATATACCTTCGGAAACTTGACTTATGGCAGGTAGTTTAAGAGTACCTGTCCAGGGATAAAAATCGTAATATGATATCATTATATGTTAAATATGTGGCGATTGTCTTGTCTTTCTCTGTTATAGGTTGGTAGTTTTTAGCCAGCATGCATTTGGTGTTCATAAAAATAGAATTTGCAATGAACAATAACAGGTTTGGCCTTTTTTATTATTATTTATTCACTTGCGACACACACGATTATTACCCCACCCACTCATAATAATAATGCTAAACGTTCAAATTGCATTATCTTAAAAATACCTAATATTTACAATTTAATAGAGGTTCAAACAATATTAATATCACATAAGCTTATATAAATATTAAAAGAAACTTAATCACTTAAGACATTTTAAAAGCAAAATGTAACATACGTTACATCAATTTCATTGACATTATTCTAGCATTTTTGAACTATCTTTGAAAGATTTATAAAAATAAAGAGAACAAACTCAGTTTTTTTCTCCTAAAATCCGTAGGAACAAACACTGCACCTGGCAATATACTCAACTTTTTCTGCGTCATTTAACGTATTTGTACGTTACCAAAGTCTCATCCATCCAAATATCACCCATAAATGTTATGCAAACTATCACTTTTAACATGATTTAGTAGAAATAACTCCATTTATCATCGCCAGTATTGTCCAACTATCTATATTGCAAAACACTTAAGTAAGTTAAGAATAAATCTTTGTTTATAATGCTCAAAATGAACTGTAGTAATGTCTATAGTATTAGTTCAAAATTAGAATTTTATTTGTACAAAATGTCAATTTTATGTCATGTATCATTTAGGCTGCTTTAAAAAATATTTCACCTTTGTATGCCATCACATCTTGTTTAACCTGTTTATGTTTTCTTCCTTGTTATATAAAGAGATATAAGAGTGATCTCCATATCTTTATGTCTCTCATAATGCTCATTAGTTCGACTACACCTAGTTAAATTTAAAAAATGTTATCCTTCAATAACTTTCAAAGTATTGCATAGAGGTTAAAAAGCCTTCTCTTGCTGTTTTCGATGGTCTTTTTCACTAGATTTGCAAGTCGTGTGTTTGCACTTTTCATGAAAAGAACGTCTTGAAATGTTCAACTGTTATAATTGTTACAACAATGGTGGTAACATATTTTAGCTGTCAGGAGGCCATTTACGCCTTTGATTCTTCCTAGGACCGTACTTCACACTTAAAGTGTCTTGTTTTACACAAATACTTGATTTAAACATGAAAGTCGAAGGTTTCAACTTTACTGACAACATCGCCATGAAGTTTATGTTCTTTCTGCAACTTACACAGTTACTGTCTTAAATAAATATAGTTTCGTTCAACATTTTTTCTTGTTTCTGAACTTCTAATCATATTATGGTCTCTTGCAGGTTTCTCTTCTTGTCGTAATCATAACAATACTCTTTTCTAATATTTCGGCTTTACATCCAGTCATCTAAAATGGAATTAAAAAGAGATTACAAAAAAATAATACTATTCATCATATGAAAATAAAGAAATAAATTTTACTCAAAAAGTGGAGTCCTCTTCAAAGAAATGCATAAATTTTGGTGCACTATAGAGCGAAACATATGTTCAACGTCAAATACAGCTTTCGTGATCACAGACTCAATCAAACCATGTCTGCAATTTTCAGTAAATTTGCTGTTTTTAATGCTTCCGAGGGATCACTTTTTTACCAGATATTTATACATCACAAAAGCAGATGTGAAGTGCTGTGTGGCAGCCGTAAAATGTTGCCCCGTACTTCACTTCAGTGTTGTTATATTTTTCTGGGTTTTCGGGATCATTGAATCCAGCACTTTTAAGTGTTGAGAATTGAGTACCGCTCAATCCGGTGCTAGGGGGCATGAGGGATGTTGCACTTTTTCATTATATTGTCATATACAGACTCAATTAAACCGGCTCTGCAATTTTCATGTAGATTTGCTTTTTTAATGCATCTGAGAGATCACTTTTTTACCAGATATTTAAATAACATCTGTAACTGTTATTGACGAGAGAAACAGAAATAAATAAAAGGAGGCATTTCCCCTGTGGTCACATGGTTGTAGGTATGACAGGGCTTTCATTTTTTGGCTTATCAAACAAAGTATCCGAACTATTCATCAATCACTCTTAATATCCATATTTAATATAAATGAGTTATCTTTTCGTTTAGATACTTTCAATAAGATTCACAGACCATATGTTGTAGTTTTCATAAATATAGGACGGACAGCATAAGGAAAGGAAAGCAAACAGATAGACCTACCCTATTAAAGATAGGCAGATGTTCTACACAAGTTAATCAAGTTTTACAATTATCAAGTAAAGACAAAAAACAGAGAGCCAGACGGACAGAAAAGCAGATAGACATGTTTTAAACAGAAAGACAGACGGTGTAGATGGACATACAGATATCCATCTCTGACTCATTACATTTGTATCTAAACCATGGAGTTGAATAGTGTATGTGTATCTGTGTCTAAACTATCTTTGTAAAATTGTATGTACAACGAATCCTATATTGTCTGCATATCAATCCATTCGGAACTGCCTCGGCTATTATCTACAATATTAACCTCGGAAACAATACGGATTGAAAGTAGTTCTACCACGTGGTTTACTGATGTAAATAGAAACAGAGATAATGTAAAACGAATGTATATATTTGACATCTAATGTCTGTTCCGGTACTCTTATGCTTGAAAATATGCCCGACAACAATTTGTTATTTAAATATGCCCTCTGATTTTCAATTTAAAATAAATCCGACCAAATGTCAACAGGTTGGTTTTTTGTACTTTCGGTTTCACAGCCACATTAGTAAATATATAAATAATGTATTGTTTGCTTTTGTACCTATGAATTCACCTATTTCAGGTGGACTTTTACTTCATATATCGGAAATAAACGTGTCAACAACTCCCAGCATTAAATTACTATTTGTTTACATGTTTAGTTTCTTAGCGTAGGTTAGACCGGAATACTGCATC
The DNA here is from genome assembly GCF_026571515.1 of Ruditapes philippinarum. NCBI lineage: Eukaryota > Metazoa > Mollusca > Bivalvia > Venerida > Veneridae > Ruditapes > Ruditapes philippinarum. The sequence continues at coordinate 53,718 of NW_026863524.1, forward strand.
CGTTCTGTGTATTCATACTATTGTGTTCGAGATCCTTATCCGAAGACTGACGGAAAGGGCCGAGTAGTTGCGATTGCATATCAATCGCAACTACTCGGCCCTTTTCGTCAGTCTTTATCCGAATACTGACGGAAAGGGCCGAGTAGTTGCGATTGAGATAATAGCCGAGGTAGTTCCGAATGGTCTGGATGATTATACTTCCGTCACTGGAAAACCCCAAGTTAGTCCAATCTAATATTTTAAGTTGGGTATTCTAGTTTTTATTTCGCATTTAGTTATGACAATATATAAAAGCTAGGTAAAGTATACTGTCTTTATTTGATTTAACTCATTATAAAAAATGAGATTTGTAATAAATGTTCGAGATGAAAACTTTAATTTTGTCAGACTCTAACATAATTTATAATAAAAAATTTAGCCTCCTCTCTTGAATGTTATCATACCTGATTACATAGGCAAGGCCAAGGATCAGATCGGCCCTAAATCGTACTCGGTCCCTGAGTCAGCTCGGCCCTATTCCAACTCGGCACGGGTCAGCCCATTTTTCAATTTATTTAGATCTTGTTTTATCACACTTTATTGTTGGAACCGCATAAAAATATATACTCAACATCACTAATTCCGCGTCATCACTTATCTCACGGTAATGGCATATTTTCATGTGACCATTGTTATAATTGGTCAGAATTGACATTTTTTATTCAACCACCTTAACAACAAAGTTTTTGTGAAAAATAATTTAAATCTATAGATTTTTACGTAAAACTGAACAACATTTTACAAACTTCTGCAAAAAACAACAATAGTCCATTAGATTTGTGCATACGTCTAAAACAATCATCATTTTCTAAATGTTCTTGTTTGTTGAAAGAAAAAAAATTAAGTTACAATGTAAAGATACTTTTAATATTTAAAATTATGCAAAATAACAAAGAAATTTTAACTGAAACATGAAAAAACTGAAATAAAACAACATTACCGCGATTTAAATGATGACATACTGTTTTCAAAATGGCCGACACACGGTTTACATCTGACAAATTAAAACTAATTTTGATTGAATATATTGTTGTTTCCTTGTGTCATATAGCAGAAAAATGACTAAATGATACAGTTTATAACAGTTTTTGTTGTGTAAGTTTATTGTTTGTGTTCTTTACTGTTTTAAAGTGTTAAGTACCGTGAACTAAGAGGAGTACAGTATACTGTATACCAGAGACCTAGATAACAGAGATAAGCAGCTCCTATATACTCCATTGAAATATCACTCATGCCTATCAAAAAGTGAAAAAATAGGCATTTTGTAGCAAATAAAATTTAATGGATGTACATTTGATCCTTTAATAGTATATACCATTTGAAAGGTAAATCTTTTATCTATAGCTGCATGTTAAAATATTTGTAACTTTCAATGCCTTTCACTTAGAAAAACATAGCAGAACATACCCACTGAGCTAGTTTTTTCGTCATATGAAATGTTTTGTAACAAAAATAAACAAGTAGTTCTCTTTAAAAATAGATGTATCATTTATTTAAATGGGAACTGTAAATATTTTTACCTGCAGCTATAGACAAATGCATAAGCTTTCAGAAAATGTATTATTTTCCTGATTTTGATATCTGGTTAATAAGTTTAACTTGCTACAAGTTTTAAGTTTAGCAGGCACGCGTGATATTTTAACTGGTTAGGAAGTTGCCTATCTCTGTTATCTATGTCTCTGTGTATACATAATGTACATGTATTTCTTTTATTTGTGTTGTGCTTGTTTGGAATGTCAACTTAAATAGAATATAGAAAATCTACATGTATTCTAGTTTGCTAAAATTTCCAATATTGTTTCGAAATTTTTTAAACATCTAAATTCGTTCAGATTCAGAGAAATATTTTTTAAAAACTGTGAGTCGTTTCTTTGCGGCATATTGTTGCCACCAATGTGACCAAAGTATTTACTTAAGCTGCACTTAAAAAGAATCTGTGAATCAAATCGTAATATCATTTTTAAAAGTCCAACTGTCAGTTTTAAATTTAATTTATCACAGGCAAGTACCTGTATCAGGGGCGTAGTTAGCGTTACGTACTTACACACATGCGTAACATTGATTCAGGAAAACAAAAATTCAAATATACTATTAAAACGGTGAGAAAACTAAAGGGTGTGGGTGAGGGTGATGTTTGAGGTTTAAGGCATGATTCCAAAATTTAGTTACGGTTACCTCTAATTATATAATTGATTCTAATATAAATATAGATCTTCGAAGTATTTAGGTATAGTAAGTTTCAAATCTTTAAAACTATAACGACTATATAGAGTGAATAATATTCATAAATTAATACTATACTGTAAATGTTTCGAACTCGAGCATAATAGCGGTAGTTCCCTTTAGTATAGAAAGTTATATAGCGAGTATTTTCAAAATGGCGAGCCATAAATGTTGTGTCCCTCCTTCCGGAGATGTTTTTATGAAGCAATCACTATACGCTTACAAAAAGTTTCATCTTTTAAACGCCAAGTGGGACTCTGTCATCATTAGGCATTTCGGAGCAAGTTAGGAGGTTCTATTTAACCTTTTGTGATTGATAAACTAGATTAGGGATAAATTAACTAATGCTTAGTTCTATTTAATTATTTCTTGCATGTAGTGTTAATTAGGAGCTGATTTTAATTAGATTGGATTAGAGTTAGTTGTATGTGTACTACATCTACATTTAAGTAATACCTAGTTTTAGATCTATCTATACTGATTGATTTGTTAGTTCCAAAAAATCACAAGGCCTATAGTTCCCTTAACATAATTGTATTTTAGATTTATTTAGTTACCGTATTTCATAAATTTTGTTTAAATGTGGTCTTAAATTTCAAGTAGAATCTATTCCTCCATTCGATCGCACATGAATAGGCCCTTGACAAAAAAAAACCCCAGAAAATATTAATTGCTATTGTACACACTTTGATGGAAGGCACAATATTGCGATTGGGGTCGCCAAGTCAACCGCAATTTTTCAGCTTCAGGCGAATCATAATACGATTTTACGGAACCACTTTGATTACAGTAATCCCTGCAAAAATTACACTTCATCCCACATCCAGAACGAAATAATTTCTATGTGGCAACAATGAGGGACAGTAGTGAATAACCTCCCCTGAGTACTCCCTATAAATAGATAGGTCCTAAGCTATTGGATTACTCGGACTTTATCGCCTATTTCTTTGTAGCAAACTGAATTAATTAGGGCTAATTATGATCATTTGTAATATTCAGATTAGATATTGCGATAAGATGTAGAATCTGTTGACATAAATTAATCATTTTTTCCTTAAGGTTTACATATTTGTTGATGCATGTGTAAATAATTGATTAAGACATATCAACCTGTCTTATATAAAACTCAACGATAAAAGCAAAGGATTCCAAATATTTGGACCTACTTACATTTTGGTTAACCTCGGTTTTTATCAAGGGAAGATAATCCACTACTGTCCCCCATTGTTGAGGCATGCAACAACGCTCCATTCTTTGGCTTTAACGCCAACGAAGCCATGGATGCGGCGACCATGGAGCAAGTGGCTACTGTTCTTGTGTACAGATAAACATTTTATTGAGTTCCACTGTTATGTGTTCGGTTTTAAACATACACATTTGTATATCTCTTCATGTTTCAACACATTTAATAGTTCATTTATAGACCTAAAGTAAATATACTTTGAACATGGTCAACGTCATTATATACATACAAAATAACATATCATGATTCAATCACATGAAGTCGCTTGTTTTCCAGTGTTAACAAATCATTACTTAGCAAAAGCAAATTGTTATACATGTAATTGCGTTATGAGGGTTTCGTTAGTTTATTGATTTCTTGTTAGTCCATAGCTGTACAATAATAAGAAAAAAACAGGATATTTGTTTCTTTGTTGACCTGTAACTAATTTTGATTCCTATATAGGGTATGGGTATATCCATCTCACCAGGAGTAATAAATTTTCCAAATACAATTGTTTAACAAAGGTAACCAAGTCATAGTGACTGCACTTTTACTAGGTTTTGTCAGAGGGAATATATTGAGCACACCTACATGTGGCCATCCTTAAAAAAATGTTTGTTTGCAGTAACCCGACCCAGAATTTTCAAGGTGGGTAGGTAGGTCGATTTTTTTTTTTTTTTTTTTTTTTTTTTTGAACTGTACTCCCAAATAAACATGGAATTTCAAAATGCTGGACAATTTATGCTTTGATAATCTGGTAACAATTAATAAATTGATAAATGAATTCTAATTAAATAATACCTACATTTTATTTCTTCTATTAACCTTTAAAAGAACAAAAACAAAGCACAAGGCATAATTTTTTGATTCAAAAAAAATTTTTTTTTTATCCAGACCATGAAAAAAACTTTTGAGTAGGGGCAAATTTTGTGAGTCGGTCGCATTACTGCAAACAAACATTTTTTTAAGGATGGCCTGTACGACTGGAAATACTGGAGAGAGAGTGGTAACTCCTACTCCGAAAGTTGTGGGTTCAAATCCAACTAGTCAGTGTTGGGATTCTTTTTCTAATCATAAAATACAAGTCAGCTGGCATGACTTTAAGAGCCTAGGTTTATATTAGTAGAAAAATAAAACAAACAGAAATTTCCTACAATGAGTTACCTACCGTACGGTATTTACTGGTTATACCAGGCATCTAAGTTGATCTAACCTAATCTATCAATTTCATACAATTATTGTTTATTCTATATAGCATACACAAAGTAAAAGTGATCACATTTTTTCATTGATTTAGATATGAATCATCAGTTTATGAATGGTGGTCTGCCTGTACCAGCAGGCCAGGGCAACCAACAACCAGGATTAGGTAATCAGGGAAACAGAAGTATGGTGGCACCGTCGTCTGGAAGCTCATTCTCAGTGTTGTCCAATCAGACTGGACCGAGTAACAATGGATTTATTAGTCCAGTACAAAATGGCATACAGCCATCTATGACAGATATTTCTTTAGAACAAGCCATGGAGAAACTGCAGGAGCTTGCCTCTGAGAATGCAACTTTAAAAGGTATACTGTATGCTTTACTATTAAACCTCCATGCCTTAATGGTTCAGCTCCTGACTTCTTAATATCTGTGATCATTTTCAATGAAATAGTTGTTACCAAAATTCATGAATTATATACTCTCTATTGTATAAGAAAATCCATGAAAATAACTCATTAAACAAAAGTTATTTCTTTATTTTACAAGAAATATCTAGGGCCGGGAATTTTATTCGAATAATCGAAACACTACCGAATATTTGAACACTGAAAAACGAATATGAATATTCGAAAAATAAAAGAAATGTTTTAATATTTTTTTTGTTACTACTTTCAAATTTCTATTTAGACTGTAAATTAAACCCTTGACCCCAAGTTGATTAGGTGTTCATGTTTGTTTGTATAATGCGTGTAAAAAACTAACGCCAAATAACTGTGAAAAGTTTGGGGTAATTAATTAGACAAAGGATCAGCAGTCGGATAAACTGACAAAAGACAATCAAATTATGATATTATTTCAAAAGTAAACATATATATCAATTTACAAAATAAATAATAAAACGGAAAAAAACTAACATCGTAAACTAATGAAGGTTTTTTTAATTGTCGATTATCCCAAGCATATTAAAGTAGTATAGTATTTGACACAATCGATTTCAGATGCTTATACGTTGAAGAGAAATATTGGAACAAACATTGTAAAAACGAATATTCGAATATGGAAAACAAATATTCGAACATCAAATTCCTTATTCGTTCCCAGCCCCAGAAATATCCCATATAGTTGGCTTGTTCTGATCAGACACTTTAACTCAGAGTTATGGCCCTTGATTAGTTATGCAGTATGCATATAGAGCGAACTTTATAGGAACCTTCCATACAAAGAGGAGATGCGCATATCATTGCCTTGTTCCTGTCAGACACTTTAACTCATAGTAATGGCCCTTGATTAGTTATGCAGTATGCGTATACAATGTAGAGTAATAATCGTTTCTGCGCGAGTTCTCTGCAATTACTGGCTGGAATTCAATGAAACTTAATGGGAACCATTAATACCAAGAGGAGATTACAATTTAACACAGAGTTATGGCTCTGTTATTGCCCTGAATATTTATCAAGTACAAAGAATATTACTGTTTATGCCATGATAAATATATCAATAAAGCCTTATGTCTTCAGTTGTTGTGTTAGTATTAACCAGTACTCGGCAGGGGAAATAAATTCAACAAATTTGCTTGTTGAAAGATATACAAAAATGTACATACTGGTTCTACGCTTATAAAAACAAATTTGTTGTTGCAAATCATGCACACAGTATCAATACTATAAGGCTATTTAATAATGATCATTAAAAAGTGAACCCATTACTGCATGAGCATTTTGTGAAAAATGGCTGTTTTCATTGAAAAGTCTCCTGTTACAAGTTCAAATTGCTATAAAACTATAAAAACTGATTCAATACTAATCAAACTTGGCACAAATGTTGACTGGACAATTGCCTTTGTAACATAATGCTCAGTCTTAAATTTACTGTTAACATAGGAACGAGGGGACATCACAAAATTGCCAAAAAAATCACTATTTTGCGGTGATTTTTTCCATCAAAATTGCTTTCAAAGTGCTGCAACTTCTCAATGGATTGAGATAGAGTCAAAGGCTACACGTTACCTTATGATCGATCTGGGGTCATTTTTAACCTCTAAGAAGTCCAAAATTTTCTTGGCGATGAGGGGGACTTCTGCCCCCTTCAACCCCCCCCCAAACAGAAGGGGGCATATCCTCCTTCAGGCAACCCCTGATGTATCTTTTGGATAGGGGGAGGCGCCACAAAAGTGGTCACTTTTTTAAACAACATTTCTCAAACAAAAACAAGCGTCAGGGGCCTAAATAAGGTAATGGGTTAATGCTTCATGTACCTATGTATTGTCATTGATTGAATGTGCAATAGTCAATACATGTACCAGAAACCCCACCATTCAGAAAGGAAATGGCAGGTGAATTTATGTAGGGATAATTTCAAATGTTTTTTCTTATGAATACATTTATTTGTGTCACTTACATTTCTTCTGATTTAATATTTCCTCACAGAGTACTTGAAGGAAAATAATGAAAACATGAAGAAACAGTTTCAGATGTTGTTGCAATGGAAGGAAAAAGTGAATAATAGTAATAAACAAAACCTGTTACGTTTCGAGCATCTACATAGGCAGATCAACTTGTTAAAATTAGAGAATGAAAAATATAAACAAGCTTTGGAATCACCTGATAAACAGGTAAATAACACATGCAGTATTACATATATAGAACATATTTCTTTGTATGCTTCAGTGTAAAATTTGGCATATACATGTACTAGCATGGCTAAACATCAGATTCGATATTTTCATCAGAGACATAGCCATGAAAGAACATGGAACCACTAATATAATTTGACTTTTCCTGCTATTTTAATGACTTACAGATTTATATGTAAATATATTTTTACTGACTTGCCATATTTATTATTATGTTATGCACTCTCTTTCATGATGTTGGTAGTATAGGTTCAAATTATCTAGGAAACTTGGATTCTTTAATGTGAGAAAGCTTTCCAACTACCTTCAGTGGTTCTACTGTGGTGCTAGAGCTTTACGTCATGCATAGAGGGGCTGGTAATTCTTCACCTGTTCTTCATACACCAATAAAGCTGGAAAGTCACTGTTTGACAAAAATTGAATTAGTAGAGTTTTTATGTACATGTACTAAATATTTTTGATGGAACTATCCTGCCAAAATATTGCAATTACAAGAGAGACTTGACTTGAATATTATCTTTTTATTCAATTTGATTTTGAATTCTCAAAAATTGCATGTGATATTTGTATGATAAATAAATGATCCTGTGGTTCTAAAAGTAAACATGTGCAAGTGACACTGGCTAGCATGTACCCTTGTTCAGTCTGACCAGATTATATACTGACAGTTATTTAATTTCATTCATTTGATATTGAAATCCCTTAAATTAATAATGGACAGTTCAAAATTCAAAGTAGGACAAGTCCATTATACAGTCAGTAGGGGTATAGGTCATGATTGTCTTATCTTTGTATCTATAGGAATCACTGCTAGAAGAATTACAGTCTCGTATACGCAGTCTAGAGGAAGAAAAATTCAGTGCTGAGAGAGAAATGCTAGATTTACGTAATAAAGTGGAGAACCTTAAAGCCGAGCTGAATAATAAATCACCAGATACAGAAACAGTAAGATTATTATGTGTAAAATGTTTTATCATAGATTTGTTTAATACATATATTTGTGGAAAAAAAACACAACATATTACTTTTGTTTATTTTGACCCATGTTACAAAAAGATATTAGCATCTATATAATTGAGAGATTGTTAAAAAGTTAAAAATCAAGTAACACACTTGTCAAAAATTCTTTCTCATTTTAGGTATCATTTAATTTTGAATCTTATATTTTTAGGTTTTGATTAACACTACAGCGGATGAATCTGAATTGGAAGGGTATAAAAAACGTTGTATTGAGCTTGCTAGCCAAGTTCACAATTTCCATCAACAAAATGAACAATTGATGCAAGACCTTCAACATGTTAACACACTTAAAGTTCAGGTACAAACTGAAAATGCAGTTCTCAATGAGCAGAATCTGGCATTACAAAAACAGTTACAAGGATTATTTGGTGATATAAATAAAACACGTTACTCTGTGGGGCCATTAGGCGGAGTGCTGGATCATGGGAAGAACACTGATTCAGGGCCTGGAAATACTTCCAGAAATAGTGAAATGAAGGAAACAGAAAGTTCAATAACATCAAGAACAGACATTGAATTATTAGCAATGCAGACGGCCGCCACAGAGCGACAAACTAGTATGAACGAGGAAGTAATGTCAGGTATTGCAGAGGAATTGAAAGAAAAATTACAGATAGAAAAAGAGAGAACATCAAAGCAAACTCAAAAATTAAGCAGCAAAGAGGTTGAGGTAAGATTTATATTTTGTTTTACTAGCATTATTTGTATTCTAACAAAATACCAATGGTATACTAATATACAACCACATGTATTACGTTCTTCATGAATGTATGTAAATACTTTCAAACAAATACTTACCAATTGTGTATTAACTACAATTACAACAATCTTTACCACCAGGATAAAACCTGGTTAGGCTCCACACCCATCATGATCCAAGAAATCTGACCAGCTTTATACTATTGGCTAATTTAACATTTGTATGATGAAAATTTATAAATGTATTTTGAACTAGCAGGACAAGACTTTAGCAGGATAATGGCTCAGGCCAAACTCTT